>NC_081559.1:6359388-6526254 GCF_022355385.1 Mustela nigripes | reverse complement strand
GACCTGAGCCGAAGGCAGAGGCTTAACCCACTGAGCCACCCAGGCGCCCCATCTTTCTTTCTTTCTTTCTTTCTTTCTTTCTTTCTTTCTTTCTTTCTTTCTTTCTTTCTCTTTCTTTCTTTCTTTCTTTCTTTCTTTCTTTCTTTCTTTCTTTCTTTCTTTCTTTTTAAAGGTTTTATTTATTTGACACAAAGAGAGAGAGACAGATCACAGGTAGGCAGGCAGAGAGAGAGTGGGAAGCAGTCTCCCTGCCGAGCAGAGAGCCCAATGTGGGCTTGATCCCAGGAACTTGAAATCATGACCTGAGCCAAAATCGAGCATTGGACATTTAACCAACTGAGCCACCCAGGTGCCCCTGGTCTGGGCCTCGCCCCCCCCCCACCCCCACCGTGCCCCAGCATGATGAGGGCTAGAATGGGCTTGAAGACCCTGGGCTTACTGAGATCATAAGATCCCTGTGAAGATGAGACCTACCAGTTATGGTGTCTAGATACACTCATTTAGGCATCAGGACTCTACATTTATGGGGCACTCCAATTATGGTAGTCAAACCCACCTCTTTGTATATCTAGACCATGGTCCAGTCTGGGCTTTTAATGTGGAAGGGTGAGAGCATTACCAAAGTTTCTTGGTCATTTTAAACCATGGCTTTTTTGGGATGCCTGGGTGGCTCAGTCGGTTGAGCAGCTTCCTTTGGCTCAGGTCATGATCCCAGCGTCCTGAGATCGAGTCCCACATCGGGCTCCTTACTCAGCAGGGAGTCTGCTTCTCTATCTGTCTCTGCCTGCCTCTCTGTCTGCCTGTGCTCGCTTGCTCTCTCTCTCTCTCTGACAAACAAATAAATAAAAATCTTAAAAAAAAAATAAACCATAGCTTTTTTTCTGTGTCCCAGCATAACTAGGGCTGGTATAGACCCTGGAGTTGGTGAAGTCTTAAGCTCACTGAGACCCTGGGCTTGCCCACTGTGGTGTCCAAACCCTGTTCCAATCTAGGCTTTTAAGATGGGGTGGGAAGTAAACTGTCATTCTTCAGTCCCTCTAACCTGGAGAACTTTCATGTAGCTCCTCCACTGCTTAGTGGAGTTCTAGTGCTGTGTTTTCTATATGCCAGTTGCTCTTTTAAAGCACGGTTTTTTTCTGTGCCCAGGGACCAACAGTTGGCTCCTGGTTCTTCAGTATTATCCCTCCTCAGTGCTGTTGGTAGTTTTGGTAGTGGGTGTTTCCTTTGTTACCATGTCTCCATCAGCCTTCGTGTTCTCTTGTCATTCTATCTTTGGTTGTTCAGTAGCTGTTCCTTCAGCCCTCAATTCTTCAGGAGGAATTGTTCTATTAATAGGTATAATTTGATGTATTCTGTGGAGGAGGTGAGTTCAGAGTTTTCCTAAGTCACCATCTTGAACCTGAACTCTCATGAAATTAGTTTTCACCTTTTCATACTATACCTATTGGAAGGAAGACATTATGCATAGTCTATACTTAAGAAGTAGAGAGGTATACTTCACCTTTTTGCTAGGACAGGATCTCTTCTAGTTTGGAATTCTGCACTGATCTATGGGGTACTCAGTTATCTTTGTAGACATTGTGACTTCATGTGCAGCACAAATTTTGGCTATTCCTTCCATTTTTTAATTATTTGTATCAGTATGGGCTCATTTTTAAAATCACTTTGATTGTAATCGAATACTACATTATTTGCTTTATTGTTCAAGCTGTTATCTCTTGGCATGTGGAAGTTCTTTGAGTTGATGCTTTTTTCTTTTGATAGGTCTCCATAGTTTTGTTTTCCTTTTATTTTGTTTGATTTTTAGCTCTTTGTTGCTCTCAGGCACAATGAGATAATTTAGGCATCTTATGTATTTCCTGTCCCAGCCCTAGAATCAACCATTTTCATTTTCTCCAAGGAGATCTGGCTTCTTTTAATGGAGAATAACATTAGAACTGATGGGTGTAATTGTTGCCACTATATCATTTTTGTCTCTAGGGCTTCTCAAATGATAGAACAATGGGATATGTATGTGCAACTAACAGATGCATATACATACATCTATAAATATTTGCATAGGTATCCATCTGTATCAATATTAAGCCACAAATGAGTTCCTTCTGGTATCTCCAACTTTAATGTAGTACTACAGGGATCATGATAAACTCCCCCTTTGCTTCTCTGTAATTACCCACCACCAGCAAGAAACTTCTATCCCAGCACTCTGCACTGCCATCCATTTACTTAATTGTTTAATTCCAGTGTATATGAATATTAGATTCAGGTTGTTAACCCATAGTCCCAGCCTAAGAACTTTGCCAACTAGAGTGCACTGCTTATATATAGTTCCTTTTGCCTTTAGTCTTAGAGTCTGCACTAATTTCTAAAATTTGTTAGGTCAGCAGTTTGTTTTTTTTTTTTTCCCTTAACTCTGTTCAGCTACGTTATTAGATTTGTAATACAATTCAATTAGTTTGTCATAGTCTGCATTCCATTCTAGTATGTCTTGACATCGTAAATGATTATTTAAATTACATACATTAAGGTTCCCCCTTTATGCTGTATGGTTCTGTGGGTTTTGACAAATGTGGAATGTCATTATCCACAATTATATTATCATTCAGAATAGTTCACTGCCCTTACAATTCTTTGTGAATCATCTGTTCAACTTTTTTTCACCCCTAAAACCTTTGTAAACAATGACTAATCTGTTTACTATTCTTCTAGTTTTTCTTTTCAAGAATGTCATATAAATAGAATTATACAGTATGTAGCCTTTTTAGACTAGTTTCTTTTACTTAGTAATTTTGTGGCTTCTATAACTTTATAGCTTTGTCCTGAGTTCTTTAGTAAAATGCTCCTGTTTTATTTTACATTTCCTTTTTTCTTGGTCCATGTTTTTTTTTTTTTTTTTCCCCTTGTTCTGTAGCTCACTCCCTGGGACCATTAGTTTAGCTCTCCTCTATTTCCTGTTGCATAGAAAAATATCTAAGTCTCTATTATCACTATAACAAATTTTTTTGTATTAATATATTCAATGCTTAAAAATTATTGGCATGGGTATGTCTGGGTGGCTCAGTGGGTTGGGCCTCTGTCCTTGACTCAGGTCATGATCAGGGTCCTGGGATCGAGCCCCGCATCGGGATCTCTGCTCAGCAGGGAGCCTGCTTCCCCCTCTCTCTCTGTCTGCCTCTCTGTCTACTTGTGATCTCTGTCTCTCTCTCTCTCTCTCTCTGTCAAATAAATAAATAAATAAAATCCTTAGGAAAATCTGTATATTTAAACAAAATTATTGGCATGATTTTCACGTTTATTTTACAATGTTTCTCAATTCCCCTTTCATTTTTCTTCTGTCTTTATTCTATTTCAATATATTAATTTTGTTTTTGTAATTAATAGTTACCTTTTCTTCTCTTCTCATCCTATTACATCTTTTCCGTTCCTTTTAGAATTTTGATTTCTCTTACCTGTTTAGCTTTTAATTTTTCTAATTTGTATTCTCCATCACCAAGTTAACTTGTCCACCTTTCTCCCCAAACAACAATTCTCATAATCCTTGAATCATGTGTTATCCTGATTACAATAATCTATAGATAGTGGCTAATAGGAGAAGAATTTAATGAAAGGACTGTTTCTAAATGTAAGAACGGGGCAAGGAGAAGGGCGCTTGGGTGGCTCAGTGGGTTAGAGCCTCTGCCTTTGGCTCCGGTAGTGATCCCAGGGTCCTGGAATCAAGCACCGCCTCGGGCTCTCTGCTCAGCAAGGAGCCTGCTTCCCTTCCTCTCTCTCTCTGCCTCTCTGCCCACCTGTGATCTCTCTCTGTCAAATAGATAAATAAAATCTTAAAAAAAAAAAAAAGAAGAAAGAAAGAAAGGAGCAAGGAGAGGGAATGACTATCAAAACCCAAAGAGCATAACTATATGTAAAAGGCAGGTTAATACCAACTGTGTCATTAGGTAGCTGGAATGGAGTAGTTACCATAGGGTTTAGAATATGTATCTTTCATTAGACAGAGTCTGTCTTTGAATACTATTATATAACTTTACATATAGTGCGAGGATCTAGTTTACCTGTAGTGTAAACATAGCCAGCATAAAAAACATTCAAAAGTCACAGATATTACTGTGATCGTATCTGTTACACTTAGGATTTCATTTAGAAAAGCTACCTTCCTTGGTCAGAAATAGAAATCATGAACATCAGTAAGAATAATAACTGTGATGGATTAAATATATCAAATATGTTTAAATCTTTAAGTTCAAAAGACGATTCAAAACAAGAAAAAAAAAACACTGGTCAATCTTGAAAGATGCTAGTAAACTTCTTTAATATTTTGAAAATCATTGAATAAAGAGTAAAAATCCAGAATTTTTTGTTTATTTACTATATTAACTGTACCTTAAGGTGACCGTATGGTTGATGAGAGAAATTTGTTCTTATCGTATTGCGAATCAAGGTCATATATTTTTTTAAATGAAAGGTAACATTAAAATACTCAGTTTGGCAACCTTGAAGAAAATGCGAGTTCTGGGCAATGACCTAATATCATAAATGTCGAAATAACCTGACATTATGTGCCTCCTGATGGAAGTACACAATAACAACTCTGAAGTACTCTTGCTAAAAAATTGAACCAGAATCTTATCAAGCATCTCTAGCTCTAACTACCCATTTGTAGGAAATAGAAGAGGGAAAGAAATGTGTTCAATTATACCACAAGGAGGCCATCCACAAAAATTCAGACTGTGGAAAATGCTGTGAGATAAGCCACTGATTTCTTTATCAACTAAATTGCAAGGGAAAAAATGGAGAAGGTGAATAGGAGCCTATATATTAAATGAGGCTTATTACTAATTGCAATCTATTGACTATATCATACCTTAATTCCAACAGTAGTTCTCAACCAGGTGTGGTTTTGAGGCCCAGGGAACCTTTGGAAATATCTGGAGAAATTTTTGATTGCCACACCTGTGGCAAGGGGAGTGTGGGAATGCAAAGGGCATTCACCAGGTACAAGCCAAGGAGGTGGTTGTTCATTTCACAATGCACAAGACCGCTTCCCTGTAAAACACAATAATTATTATTATTATTTTTTTAAGATTTTATTTATTTATTTGACAGAGAGAGATCACAAGTAGGCAGAGAGGCAGGCAGAGAGAGAGAGGACGAAGTAGGCTCCCCGCTGAGCAGAGAGCCCGATGCGGGACTCGATCCCAGGACCCTGAGATCATGACCTGAGCTGAAGGCAGTGGCTTAACCCACTGAGCCACCCAGGTGCCCAATAATTATTATTATTATCCTGCCTAAAATGTTAGTAGTGCAAGGTCAAAAAATCCAGATTCAAACAAATAAACTCTATCATATCTTTGTTTTTTATACATTCTAATTCTGTTATAGAAAGTCATAGCTGTACTTGTACACAAGGCAGTTGCATTAATGATTCAGTGTAATGAAGAGTAAACAGCTTTAATGAATGTATTGTTCATTTTACCAAATTTATAGAGTGTCAATATAAAGGGGTATTTTCTTTCTTTTTCTTCTTCTTCTTCTTCTTTAAATTCAAATGCTGATCTAGTGTGCTCATTGGAATCAATCTTTCTATGCCTAAAGGGCATGTAATGAATGACTAGAAGACATGGGTAATAAGATGTTGAGAATATATTGCTACACATTAAAAGGTCTCTTCCAAGATTTTGTTAAATAATTAATTTTGACAACTTGTTTCCTGAAATTACTTATTTTTATTAGTAGGAGGATTCAATGATTCATATATTTTTCCTTATTGAAAATTTACTGTAGAACAAAAGAAACAATTTGAATTAAGTGATTTTCTTATTTTCATAACATCTTTCTGGATTGAAAGCAGAAATATACACACGATGTTAATACATACTAGGCAAGTGTTAATAATAACAGTAATTATTTATTCAGCACTTACTATATTCTAGGCATTCTGATTTGTATTTTGGACTCTTTTTTTTTAATTCTCAAGCATGTATTTCAGTAAATAAATGGATGGAGGAAGTGTTATCAACCACATTTTACATGCGAAACAAAGGTTAATAAAATGAAATACATCTTGTATTTTCCTGTGAAGAGGTTATGAAGCCAAATTCAAGTCCAATTCTACCTGATTAAAAACCATTTTAGTAAACGTTTGCTGTACTAATACAGAAACACATAAACAAAATACTAATTTAAAAGAATCTGCTTGTCCATTTCATCTTAAATAAATTTCCATCACCATAGTAGGAGGTTAATGAAAATTATCCATATGTTATTGCTCTGATTTTGACATCCTGACCATATAGAGTACACTACATATATGACTACATTAAAAACACAAGTCCAGGAGGTGCCCACTATTATTGATTCTTATAATATTTGTATAAAGTTTCATCTATAAATTTACTAATTTTTTAAAAGATTTTATTTATTTGACAGACAGAGATCACAAGTAGGCAGAGAGGCAGGCAGAGAGAGAGAGAGGGAAGCAGGCTCCCCGCTGAGCAGAGAGCCCGATGCGGGGCTTGATCCCAGGGTCCTGGGATCATGACCTGAGCTGAAGGCAGAGGCTTTAACCCACTGAGCCACCCAGGCACCCCTGTAAATTTACTAATTTGATCTGGAGATATATACGTGGTCTGTGAAGATGGCAAATTATATCTCTGTAAAATATTTCTTTGCTGCCTTTAGTTCTTATGACAAAGGAAGTTCCTGGGAAGTTGCGTTAAAATAGATCACTGATCTCATAGAACTATTATGAATGAATCAATTGCAAAAAACTACTAAGTGATAGTCTCATTTCCATAGAAATGGTCTCATTATGACTAAATACTAAAAATGTATGAGGACAGTATTGTTTGTAGAAAGTCTTGCAGCACTTCCTCTCTCACTAACTCATATAAATATCTTCTCTCATGTTTAAATTAAATGATTTGAATTCATCACACACACTAGGAGACAGTCTCAGATTTTCACTCTGAACTATTAGTTCTATTATTTCTGTAAGTTTATTTGGGCATAAACTATCGGTGAACAGAGTTGTATAAAATGTTTTTTGCATATTTTAAGCAAAAAAAATACTTCTTTTAAAATTGTAGGTCATATTTATATTTTCTTCTTTCTTATGATTTAACAAATAAATACACAAGATGATGAGGTATTTTAAAATATTACTGGGAAAGTAAAATGTACCTTTTCTTCTTGTCCATTGAACAACCCATCAAGCCTAATAATTTCTGTCAAGTCAGAAACAATTACAGGAACACATACATACTAGATAAGGCCATCTGCAAGTATATACTTATGTAGTAATCAGTAATATCTCTTGCCATCCTTTCTTCATGCTTTTGTACAGAAAAAATTGTTTAACAACTTTGTCTGGTGGTCTATGAGAATCACCAATTTATGGTGCCTACAGTTAAAGAACCTAGTGATTTGTTTTTTCAAAATTTGCTTGTTAGCACTAGCGTCCTCGGTAGCGGGTATAAGTATTTTGAAAGTCCTCATACTAGATAAATAGGAAATAGAGAACATGTGCACAAAGACTTTTTTCCACTTTGAAAGAAGAATCCAGAGGGAAAAAAATATTATTATAAAGGATATATTAGTAAAAATCATTGTGTATATTTATAATAACTTCTACTTAAGAGCTTTGAAAGTACTTCCTATGTAATAGATCAGTCCTCACAATAACAGTATGAAAGATTAGTCAATAGATTTGCCACATAAAATCTACCATCTGCTAGATAGATTTGAAACAGTGAGCTTGACTTCAGAGTATAACGTCTAAGCATCTTCATTGGAAGATGGTCATGACAACTTAATTTACTATAATTCATAGTAATTAACTAAAACTGAAACTAAAACAAAATATCTGTCCCAAGGTGACAAATTATTGATCTCATGTGACTTGTTGATGCAAGGTGTTTGGTTGTTTTACAAAACCAAAAAAGGTTTTAAAAGGCAGTATAGTTAGGCATTGTTATTTCCTATGATTATAGCATAAATTTTTTGTTTTGCTAGAGATTGTTTTATTCATTTATGTTAAATGCCTGCACCTGGAAGAAATTGGATTTTTCAGATAAGGGAATTATGTAGACAAAAGGCTGTCAATAACAGCTTATAGAAAATAATCATGAAAGAGTTTCTCAGATTCCAATTCATATCCTCCTTTTCTCGTATTTTACACACAATTCTAATAAGTATATTTATCAGATATTGTAACCTCATCAAATTAGAAACAATAAGAGGGAGAAGACTCAAGGAATATTTACGCTCAAAATGATCATGATCTATAATTGTGACTAGCAAAATATATGTATATAATATATGTGTAACATATGTACATGTATTGCCATTGACTTTTTTTTTAAGACTTTATTTATTTATTTGACACACAGGGAGATCACAAGTAGGCAGAGCAGCAGGCAGAGAGAGAGGGAAGCAGGCCCCCCCGCCAGAGCAGAGAGCCTCCATCCCAGGAGCCTGAGATCATGACCCCAACCGAAGGCAGAGGCCCAACCCACTGAGCCACCCAGGCGCCGCATGAATTGCCATTAACTTAAAAAAAAATTTCAAGGGCGCCTGGATGACTCAGTGGGTTAAGCAACTGCCTTCGGCTGGGGTCATGATCCCAGAATCCCGGGTTTGAGTCCCACATGCTGCTCCCAGCTTTACAGGGAGTCTGCTCCTCCCTCTGACCCTCTCCCCTCTCATGCTCTCTCTCTCCCTGTCTCTCTCTCTCTTAATAAATAAATAAATAAAATCTTAAAAAAAAAAAATTCAAGTGGGCTGCTATCCAGAAAGAGAGGACAGTGATCAAAGTACAAATTATGACCATAAAAATCTTAAACTATTTTTTAAAGTGAAAATTAGTTTTAAGATATTTTCAAGCAGCTGTTACGCAGAGCAAGAACAATTTTCACCTTTAATACCTTGAAGTGAAAGATCTACTTTTTTCTCAGCTAAAAATAGTTCCCTTGTTTGAACTGTTTAGTCCATCTTATTCTGACATTATTTTTCTTTGGTTGAGTTTTTTATGTAGAAACATTGGGCTACGGTTACATCTGAAGTAAAACATAGGAAATGTCTACTTTCTATCAAATCTATTCCAACCATTCTAAAGCTATCCAGATCCACATTTTTAAATTGCCTAACATACTGCATATGTTGTTATCATTATTATTTTCTGTTGTTATTGTTAACATTATTATTAATGGTAGGCTATGGAGAAGTTCCAAAAAAGATGTGGGTAAGTCTTTCTGTGGATTTATATAAAATGCCACATTTCAAATAATAAATATGTTTTATTAAAGAATTTATTGGTAAAGGTAATATTTAAACGAAGAATCCCTGGTTTTAAAAACTTTAGGCGAGTCGTCTTTATACCTACTATCAATCCTTAAATGTACAATATCACAAATAATTAGCTTTGCCACTGGCAAATTGAAAAAAGAAGAAAAGATCATGTCCATATACATATCATGTAAAGCATGCCAAGGAAATGAATGTGTCAAGGTGAATCTCAGAAAACTTACCAGAGCTTGAATCAAAACACTCTGAAAATTGTATTTTTTCTTATGAGACCAGAAACTTGACAGAAGTCCCTCTGTGATTTCTGAAAACAAAATTGGTAATCATCTCTCTTTCTTCCAAAATGCCTTTCCCTGACAGCAGGGGAGATGATGGGAATAAGGCTCTAGTTATGAGTAAATGTGGGTTTCTCAGGCCACAGCCCCCTGCCAGCTTTGCTATCCGGTCTTACAATCTCTGCTCACATTGTGTTTTTGTCCAACTTCCTGGATTCTCTTAGCTGTGTTGATAATCTATTATCTTCTAAGATATGACAGAATGCTACTGTGCAGTTAAGTCAAATAGCAATCTTAAGATAAAGTTTGCATTTAGTTCTACAAAAATATAAGGAAACAATCTAAATTACTTGTAAGCATTTTAACTTGCATATGTTCAACACTTAGTAGTGCTTGAGGCTAAGGTGGTTTCCCAAAGATTCACAGATCTCCTATTTGAAAGAATAAGAGTAAGAATAAGAACGAGAATATCCCTTTTCTATGTACAATTACTAACCTTGGAAGTTGGAATGCAAAAAGAAAAAAAGAAGGATGCTAGTTTCCTGAACTTATAGTAAGACCTTTAGATGTATAGACTCAGGAACAAAACATCCTTGCTTCAAAATCCTAGATTTTCTACTTATTAGATACCATGTAACTTGTCTGGAGTTGTTGCCACATCTATATGCAATGAGCAGAGACCTTATGCCAAAGGATTGTTCAGGGAGTTAAATCAGCTGAGTACTGGAAAGCACTAGGAATAGTGTCTGGTACATAGTAAGCTGTATAGAAGTATTCAGCTCTTCATTCATTTCTCACCTTGTAAAAACAGAGGCAGAGGTCATAATGAGATGTAAATCTAGCAAGTGTACTTTGGCTTAATAAATATTAAAATAAGTAGAGTTCATTAGTGGTAAATAAAAACCCAAATAATGTTTTTATTCATTAGATATATCTCCTTAAGACAGAGATAATTGAACGGTTATTAATCAGATTTTATTTTTTCTTTTTTAAAGTTTTGTTTTGTTTTGTTGTGTTTTGTTTTGTTTTGTTTTCCAGAGAGAGAGCATGCGAGTGGTGGGTAGGGGGAGAGAGTCAAGGAGAGACTCTCAAGTGGACTCCCCGCGGAGCATGGAACCCCATGTGGGGCTCGATCCCACAACCCTGAGATCATCATCTGAGCTGAAACCAAAAATCTGATGCTTAAGTGACCGAGCCATCCAGGGGCCCCCAGACTTTGACTTTCTCTCTCTCTCTTTTAAAAAAAATTTTATTTATTTATTTATTTATTTATTTGTCAGAGAGAGAGAGAGAGAGAGCAACCACAAGCAGGCAGAGGCAGAAGCAGAGAGCCCGATGCAGGACTCGATCCCAGGACCCTGGGATCATGACCTGAGCTGAAGGCAGCGGCTTAACCCACTGAGCCACCCAGGCATCCCAGACTTTTACTTTCTATTTTTAATTTTTTTAAAGTTTTATTTTTTTTAGAAAGACAGAAAGAGAGAGAGAGGGGAGGGGAGGGATGGAGAGAGAGAGAGAGAGACTCTTAAGCATACTCTGTGCTGAGTGTAGAGCCAAATGTGGGGCTTGACCTCACAACCCTGAGGTCATGACCTAAGCCCAAATCAAGAGTGGGGCACTTAACTGACTGCGCCACCCAGGAGCCCTGAATTTTGCTTTTTAAATGTTATTTTTTGAGGACCTAGACCAATACAAGTTCTTACAGAGAATAATTTACAGCAAGTCGATTTCTTGTTCTTCCTTGGCACACAGCTGCATTTCCCAGTCTCCTCTATGATCATCTGGAGTCATATAATTGAGTTCTAACCAATAAAATGTGAATGGAAATAGACCGCATCATTTCTAGCCTTGGTCTTTAAAACAAATTTCCCACGTAAAATCCCCCATTGTCCTCCCCACTTTAATTTGCTTACTGCAGACGAACTGAGATTTTGACGTTTCGATGTTGGAGACGATGAGGCTACACGAGAGCAGTGGCTTTAACCCCAGCCACTACTTGTAAGAGAGTAGGAGAGCCACCCTCCCCATCAGGAAGGAACACGGAATACACGTTTTGCATAAGGGAGAATGACATTTATCCTTTGTCACTATCCTTTTGTTGTCGTTATACCTTAAGGAGTTATTTTAATTAATAGATCTCTGTCCTGGCTTCTGATATAAGTGAGAGAGGGCACTAGAAAGTACAATGTTTCTTTGAAAGGTGGCAGCTTTGATTTCAGTTTTAAAATATGTATACCCCGAACCTTCCCACCCTACCTCAATCACCATCATTAATAAATCAAACCTGCTGCATGTGAATCAGAGTTAGAGTCCCTAATTCTTGTCTTTTACAGATGAAAAGAGCATATGACCCATATATTTTTAGCAATCTAGTATAATGTAAATTATTAACATTTATTTTTTTCTAAAATGTCTTATCTTGCCCATTCTTTTATGAGTCCCTTAGAAGAAAACAAAACATATCCCAAATTCTTAGGCTGACTTCAGTTTCTGTAGTTCAAAGACTCTTGCTCATTCACATTTAAATAAAGCATCAGTTTGTGGTAACAAGTCAATGAGTAACCTACTTTCATTAACTACTTGAGGGAAGTAATAAAGTTGTAATTTAGTCTACTCCCTTTCATGGAATAAATTGAAAATCATTGAGTGATTTTCTCTCTTACTCAAAAAAATCCACAGATTATGAGAAGCAATGTGTTTGTTTCCTTTTTAAATTTGAAACCATTACACGACATTCACTTTTTAAAGTTCCATATATATGCACTTATATATAAATATTATTGAGTCAAATGCTTCGGATATTGCTTTACAGGGTATTAGGGAGAGGATCAAACAGAAGCTGAAGGGAGGAAATTGTCGCGGTAGGAGACTAGCTTTCACTTGAGGAAGGAGCCAAACAGACATGAGACGGGGCCGTTTTATCATGGTTGCAATAAAGGAACTGGCATCCAGGATGTACCTCAAATATGATTAATTTTTCTAAATTATAGTTATCCACTCTAGCCGACAAGAGAAAGAGCAATAGGAGAGTTCTGTTTGTTTTCTTGTGTTCTCGGTCACTTTATTTGCTAGAACCGCAGAGGTTAAAACAAAAACAAAAGTTGATAAAAGAGAACAGTGTCATTTTATGTGATCTTTCAGGTTCTCTTAAAATGTTTTAATTCTTTACTGAAAATAAGTGTGTCACATCAAAATGTATTTTTTTAAAGTGACCAAAATATAAACGGGTGTTCCTGATGTGTAAGAGGCACATTGAACAGTTCTCCTCAGTTCCAAATTCACTTTGAGACTGCTCTGGGAAAGCTGGCATAATTTTATTCCCATGTACTGAATTGAAATATATAAGTGAAAAAAAAAATATATATATATAAATAATTTGACTCTACAAAGAATTTTAAATGCACATTAAGTTAGTCTGTAGTTGGAAGCTACCTTTGTTGAGAATATAAGATAACAGTAATAAAATCATAGCGAAGATAAAAGTAAAAATAAGTATCTTTTATATGTATTTTTAGAAATTGCAATTATTATCTATCTACCTACCTAATTATCTACCTGTGTATCTATTTTTATCCTTGTATCCATGTATATTTTGTGTGATACAGCACAGTACAACTTCAAGTTAGCTTGAGGTTCTCAGTCACATGTTCCCTTTCTAATAATGACATTAATCTAATCTTAAATTTTTTAATATTCAGTAGTTTCTGTTCCTTTCAAATTATACTAAATTTCTATTTATCAATACAGATTAATTATTATCTAATGGTAAATTGTTTATAAGTAAGCAGACTAGAAAGAATACAACTAAATAAACCAAGTAGTGCTACCACATATTAAAAATAGAATGATATATTTATTAAAAATTTTTATTTAAAAAATTCTAATTAATTAACATACAGTGATATTATATTGGTTTCAGGAGTTGAATTAAGTGATTCATCACTGACATACAACACCCACTGCTCATCACAACAATAGCCATCCTTAACCACCATCACAACAATAGCCATCCTTAACCACCATCACGACAATAGCCCTCCTTAATCCCCATCACCATACAGCCATCCCCACTCATCTCCCTCCAGCAACCTCAGTTTGTTCTCTATAGTTAAGCATTTCTTAGGGCTTGTTTTCCTCTCTTTTATTCTCCCCTCCCGTATGTTCATTGTTTCATTTCTTAAATTCTGCATATGAGTGAAATCATTTGGTATTTGTCTGTGACTGACTTATTTTACTTAGTGTGATACACGCTAGCTCCATCCTCACCATTGCAAATGGTGAGATTTTATTCTTTTTGATGGCTCAGTAATATTCCAGTGTGTGCATGCGTGCGCGCGCGCGCTTGTGTGTGTGTGTACATTTACGCATGCACACACGCGCGACCTGTTCTTTATCCATTCATCAGTTAATGGACGTTTGGGCTCTTTCCATAGTTTGGCTATTGCTGCTAATGTTGTTATAAACTTTGGCTTGTACGTACCCTTTTGAATCAGTATTTTTGTATCCTTTGGGCAAATACCTAATAGTGCAATTGCTGGGTCATGGGATAGTTCTATTTTTAACTTTTTGAGGCACCTCTGTACTGTTCTCCAGAGTGGTCACACCCAGTTTGCATTCCCACCAATGGTGCAAGAGGATTCCCCTTTCTCCACAACCTCACCGATACCTGTTGCTTTTTTTCCAATCCAGGTGGCTAAAATTAGAAAAATATTTTTTTACAATGTCAGATAAACAAAACTTTCTGTTACATGCCATAGCAATTCAAACTGTTTAGCATTAAAAATATTATAAAGTAAACTCTAAAGATGAATAAACAGATAAACTATCAGGTAGCATTATTGTTTTAAATAGACAAAAAAGAGCCTGGACACAGGGGAGTTAATTTTCAGTGCATTAGTAGTATCTCAGTGCCTCAAAGAAGTAACCAATATTCTTTTTATTGGTTACTAAATAGAAGATGTCTGGGAATATGCAAACTCTTCCCTTTTAAAGGGATAGAATCGGTGGAGTTATCTGTGGAAAAACTCAGTGATTTAACTTTCTTTTCCTTGGCTTCAATATTTTGTTAAAAAATATGAACAGCTCTTATATTATTTTTAAAAACAACCCAGCTCATCCTTTCTCATTCTAATAAGCAAGACTTTCTTATCCTTTCTATCATCCTGTCACTGAAGGAAATTTTATGAGGGTTTTTTTTTTTTTCTTTTTCATTCCGACTTAACACCATTTCATCATATGGAACACAGGTTTTCTAAAAAAAATATTCCTTTATCCAAATGTGTTATTCTGTTGATGGCTTTATGCCTGAAAATATTTGGGTATATGTTCACACCCACAAAAGCAATTTATGACTTTTATC
Source organism: Mustela nigripes (assembly GCF_022355385.1). Lineage (NCBI taxonomy): Eukaryota > Metazoa > Chordata > Mammalia > Carnivora > Mustelidae > Mustela > Mustela nigripes. Next base: position 6,511,320 of record NC_081559.1, on the reverse strand, counting down.
CCTATTAAGAAAGATAAATTCATGATTAAGGACAGTGATAACTGACTTTGGAAAAATGTATTCTTTGCTAACTACTGTTTTGCATAGGTAGTTTTACAAAACTGTGGCAAGTTAGCATGGCATATTAATTCTCCATTGGAATATTTTTAAAAAGTTCATAGTTACATGAAAAAAAAATCCATTACATAATTATACAATTTCTAGACCCATCTTTTTGGCTAGTCAAACATTTCCTAATATATATAATATAAGATGTTGTTCTATTAAGCATTTTTTAGTTTGGTTTTGGCTAGTCCAAGCATTTCCTAATATATATATATATATATATATATATATATATATATATATATATAATATAAGATGTTCTATTAAGCATCTTTTAGTTTGGTATATGAAAAATATTATTTTCCCTTTTTACAAAATAGTAACTATGTTTATAGAGTAAACAATGTTAAACTAACATTATATATTTTTTTCACATTTATTTCCTAAATATCCACTGCTTTAGGGACAACAAGTTGGGCACTAAGTAGATATTCTGAACATAAGATTTGATTCTTTCCCTCAAGGAGTATATAAATTCAGAAATTGATAAGATACCACATATTGTGCCATGTCAAATGTTTCTATGAAACAGATTTTTGAGGAATACCTGTTTTTAGGGTCACTTAAAAGTAAAAGGCAAGGATATTCAGGGACATTAGAAAACTGACTTTTTCTTTTGTTTTGTTTCTTGAATAATGATATGCTTGTGCTGATATTAAATTTGCCCCAGGAGAAGAGCCAAATACTAAATAATTTTTATATGTTTATTTGATAGTGTGTATTTTTCTTGAATGGAAATGCAAGTTTGCGAGTTAAAAGCAATAGCACAGGGAATATATTTTTATCAATTTTGCTAATACCATCCTTGTTGATAGAGTGTCTTTAGCATAGCAGTAAATTCCATAGGAAATTCAGAGGCATGGGAAAATGCCTCATAAAGATATACTATTGGATCTGCTATGTGAGACCTCCTATGTGATCAGTTTTCATATCTTTATTAAATAAATTGGTGACTTATAATAGACATGTGTGTGTTTTCTCTTTCTTGAGAACCATACCTCAAAGGATTTAGGTTAAAAATATACATCATTCACAAATAGATGAAAATAGGTAAATTATACAGAGTATACTAAATTTCATATCCAAAAACAGATTGTTCCAAGATGTATATGAAATGAAAACTATCCATCTGCAATTTTATTAGCTAGGTTTTCTGTGGAAACAAAGAACTCTAAGGTTTTAGTGGTTTACACCAACATATATTTATTTCTTGATGTGTATGTGGGTAGCTGTGGATTACTTAATACAGCTTTGCTCCACAGAGTTTTCTAAGGAATATCTCCTACTTAAGACGTGATTTTCAGTAACAGAGGGAAAGAGTACAAAATCTACCCATGTGGTAGCTCTTAAAGTATCTGATAGGCTATGGCTTACGTCAGGTCTGCTAATATTCCATTGGCCAAAGCAAATAGCTTGGCCCAAGGAGAAGGGGCCGTGGAAGCCGACTCCCACACAGTCAGACCTGGAAATCACAGGGTCACAGGCAGGAATGTATAATGCCTTTGCTAGGAAAAATAGAGCAAAAAAATTTGAGGGCAATCGTATAGTATAGGAGGGGCTAACAAAATTTAAATACACAGAGTCATCTTTGAGCTCAGGTTTTATTTGACCAAGAAAACTGGATGAGGTTATAGGGAAGGAATGGAACATCAGATATTATGCTCTGGCAAAAGCAGGTCAAGAAGCAAGTTTCAGATGGAAAAATAAGAGATTGTATTATAAACACAATCGGATAGGACGAATATTACTGAAATTGTCCAAGTTTATAATAAAACAACGAATAATATAGTGGGGACTCAGTAAACCTGATTTCAAAATCCAATTCATTTTGAAGTTTGAGCTCTTCTAAAACTACAATTTGATAAGAACTCTCATCCCTCTGTCTTCCAAAGGTACCTCCTCAATATTCCTTTAATTTACTCATTAAAAAAATTTTTTAATAAATATGAAATATACAGCTTTGCCAAAACCAGTATGTAGTGTACTGGGGATGACAAGAGGTAAGCCGTCATCTATTTGAGCTTAGATTTCTATCGGGAGACACTGAATTATCTATTTTATCACCTCTTCACTGGATCAAGACTAACATATCTGGTTGGTTGATCTCATAGAAAGAAATAATCAGAAAGGCAAAGACCCTGTGGTCTCTCTTATTTTTTAGTTCAGTCTGTAGATAAAGAGGGCTCATTTTAAGATTCCTCTCTACTATGAAATTAAAAGCCTATACCTGAGGGGAATTTTGTGCTTATCTAATTGCCCCTGAAACTTGGTGAATGAGTCTTCCTAAATCAGGGAATATTAGCAAAACCCTTTATCAGCAAATCTGTAGCCACATCCTTCAATCAGCTAATCTTGACTAATGCTGATATTTTTATCTCCAGCTGACTGTCTTTTCTTCTATAGATAACCCATGACTAACAAAACTGCAACCTTCAGGGAAAGCAGATTTTCTCAGTCTCAGAGAGGTATTTTGTTACTATTTTTAGTAAGTAATGCAATCTATTATGTTCTGCTTTTTTCCAGGAACTTGAGATGCAGCAGCAAAAAGAATAGAAAAATCACTGATCTTGTGAAGTTAGTCATTATTAAAAGAAGAAAAATATAAATGAATAAAAATAAGATAATATTAATTAATGAAACTTTCTATTAAAAAAACTGCTAAAAATTATGAAAGAGAGACTGAGGGAAGAGTTCTTCTTTAGGTGGGAAGGGCAAGAAATGTGTACCTGAGTAATGGATATTTGGTGTACAAACCAAGTCGATGGAGCCAGGCAGAAAATTGGGGGAAGAGATTTCAGTCATGTGTTGGAAATGTCCTGAAGTCTGAGTTACAATGGCATGTTCACTAAGAGATACTACAGGCCATGGGGCAATTTTTTTTTTTTTTAATTGAGGGGATTTGTGACGTATGCAGTGAGATTTAATAACTTCTGATTTTGAATATCCAGTATGATAATGTAAGTCTAATTGCACCAGCCAGGTCCCTCATGAACTAATCACCTCCCCAAGTCTGCACCTTTATATGCCATCATATTGGTTGTCAGTATTTAACATACAAATTTTGAGGACACATAAACATGTAGTCTATGTCACCATCTCACCCAGAATAAAGCCAATGTTCTCAAGAAAACTTTGAAAACCCTATTTTTTTGACCCACAGTCTCTGACTTCTTCCATTTTCTGCTTTACTCACTTTGCCTATAACCACACTGACCCCTTGTTATTCTACTAATTCATTAGAACTGTCCCTTCTACCTGAAACATACTGCTTGGTCTCCTTGTGGCTCATTTATACATAATCTTCAGTTTTTTGTTTTTGTTTGTTCATTTGTTCTTAATAATCTTATTTCTCAATGATGTACCTTACCATTTGTCATGCAATAAAGGTAGTTGGTCAAACAGCATCTAAAATCAACATGCAAAAATAGCTTTCATTTGAGAAAACTCATGAATAAGGATCTAGTAGCAATAGTGTGGGTCCTATATTGTTCATTCATTCATTCTAGGGCAACATTTTGAGATCAAGTACATCTAGACAACAGAGCCTTTGAGAAGTAATGATACTGGGACTGTGTGACTGCATGATTAGGAAGGAGTAGCTCTTCCTCCAGTGTGATTGGGGAACAATATGCCAAGGTAATAGGACATAAAAGAACCTTGGCTCCATTCCTATCCTGAAAGATCAGTATTTATGTCTGTGGGCATTACTATCTAGGGTGCTAAGAACCAGCTTTTTTGTTTGTAGATATATGATGTGATAGCTACCAGCAAGATTCACCACACTAGTTTTTACAGTTGGGAAAACACAGGCTATTTCTTGGAATGATGGGCAGCTGAGATCTAAAGGCTTTAGTTAACCAGAATTTATTATTATACACATTAAGCTTATTTCCATGATCTTTGCAGGACCCTAACTCCTTTTCTGAGAGGCCAGTATACAGGAAAATTATGCTTAAAAATTAAGTTAGACCTTAATTCCTACAAGTTACTTAATATTTCAATAAGAATGTTCACTTTCCAGAACTCACTAAGCTTCTTCCCTGTTTCATTGTCCTAAAAGACTTTCTTACTCTAGGGCGCCTGGGTGGCTCAGTGGGTTAAGCCGCTGCCTTCGGCTCAGGTCATGATCTCAGGGTCCTGGGATCGAGTCCCACATCGGGCTCTCTGCTCAGCAGGGAGCCTGTTTCCTCCTCTCTCTCTCTGCCTGCCTCTCTGCCTACTTGTGATCTCTCTCTGTCAAATAAATAAATAAAATCTTTAAAAAAAAAAAAAAAAAAAGACTTTCTTACTCTAATAAATGAGCAACTTGCATCAGTTTTGTTCACCACTATATGCCTGACGCAAGAAAAGTTTCAACACATGTTTTCAATAGAAATAAGTAACAGAAAATTTAAGTAAGAGAAAAAAACAACTATGGAATAAATCATCTCAAAACCCTACATAGACTATGCCATGAGCACGCACATAAGGCGTGCCGCACGGGTTGTTCACACTACGAAATACCGCTGTGTGCGTGACCAGAGTGGTGGTGAGAGGAAAGGGGAAATGGTCACCGTGAAGTTGATGTAGCATTTAAAGGTATGGAATCAATAGAATTATAAGGATTATGGAGTCTGTCCCTATGTGAGTGGAGAAGTCCAGTGCTTCCACAGAAGGAGATCACTTATTTAACCAAAGAGCTACAGTACCTGGCTAACATGTATAATGAGAACAAGGGAAACAATAAGAGGGTGATCTTGAGACTTATACACTGGGAAGGAACAGAATATAGATTAGATACTACTGGTATAATATGAGCATTCTCTCCCGTGATTTGGTGGATATAGTATTTTGAAGCTCTGACATGATAGTAGCTTAGAGGAAATAAGAACATGTCAGAACCACTTGGACAGACTTTTGAAGGAGTCTGATGGCTGAGAGGTATATATGAATGTATTTGATTTCTTCGTGGTCTGATTTCCAGAAATGACCCAAGGATATTTCCTTAAGTAAAGCATTAAGGTACGTGCTATTGAGGGATTAATGGTATTACTGAGAAACTCAGTGGTAGCTATCTTTTTAGTCAGGGTTGAAGTTAGGCTTTGTTGATGTAAAACTGGGTTCTTTAAATTTAATAATGGTGATAGCAATCTGGACGAGCAAAGCCAGTTGACATGATTTAAACTGGAGATGGAAAGTGACATAATTACCAGAAGAGCCAGAAAGGCCAGAGCGGCAATCAGGGTACATTGGCCTGCAGAAATCTGTAGACCATGATGCTAATAGACCATGATGTTCAAGAGACCAGATACGTTGGCAGCAGATAAGGTTATTTATTGATTTATTTCACTAAAATCTACCAAAATCTGGTGAACAAAGTCTGATGTCAGCTACCAAAATGGAAAATTCCTTACCCAGTTTTTAGATCTGAGCCACTTTTCATACCTATACATCCTCAAATGAAGAGAAAATCCTTTACCTTTGAAGTAGGAATCAGATGCTGCTGGATATTTCTCACTCCTTCCTCAAATGGACTCATAGCAATTTGCTACAGTAGCTGTAGATGGCGGGGGGTTGGGGGGTAGGATGGTGAGGGATATGATTTAGATATTTTTAAGAGATGTTGAATACAGAGTCTGAGATAATAAGATATCAGAAATTTAGAGTAGTGTTCTTATATCTTTACTTGTGAAATAGAGGTATATTAAGACTCTAAATCACTCTAAAGTGATTTCTGGTTTAGCAAAAGTTCACTGATGGTCCAATGGATTGAAAGACCACCCTATGTTCATTTTCTCGGTCCTGAGAGCATATTCAGAATGGATATGTAGAACACTCACAAGAGTTCTCTGGTCTAGAGAATAAATTAAAATAAAACCATAAAACAAAACAGACCAAAAAACCCACCTTGGTAGGAAGGTCAAGCAAGCTCAGGAAAGTATTTACAGTTCCCCTCCTCTGTCTTCCATTAACCAAGTTAAGTCATAAGTAATATTGCATCCCGGTTGGGACTCAAAGGATAATTGACACCCTACCAGGTCTATGATCCTCAGCACATTATGTTCAACTCACCAGAATGACCACTGCAAAAACTGGATGGTTAATGGAGAATGACAGTTGATTTCCGAAAATGTAATCAAGTGGTAAGTCCAATCATTATTGCTGTGATAATACAATCCCTGCACTGGAACAGACCATCACAGTCTTTGAAATTTGGTATGTGAGTTTTGATCTAGTGAATGTATTTTGTCAATCCCCATCAGGAAAAATGATCAAAATAGTTTGCATTCATATAGGAAAGGGAGCAGTTAATATTCTCTAGGCTCTCTCAAAGCTATGCTAATATTACTATCATAGTCTAGTCCAAAGGGACCTTAATTCCCTTGACATTCTGCAAACATCTCTAAACAGAACTATATCGATGATGTGGTGCTTATTGGACCTAATGTGCAGAAAAGGTCAATACTTTGGATATCCTTGTAAAAGAAATTAATGGAAACATTTATGTGAGAAACCTGAGAAAGATTCAGGGTCTTTAGAGTAATGTACATTTTTAAGAAGTTAGATGATTTTTGTTGTCTGTATGTTCCCGCTAGAGTAAAGGCAAACACTGTTAGGTGAGCTTCTTTGCATTTTATTATCACCATATACCACCCTTCAAAATATAGCAGATATCACTCTGAAAAATATAATCTTTAATCATATACTTGATGGCCTATAAGGCTTGCAGTTTTGAGTGGTGCCTTTGGAAGAGGGGACTATTGTAGGTGACGATTCTCTACAAGCTGCTTTGCACTCAGGTCATCTGATCCTGTGATTCTAGATACAGATGTTTGTGCAGTTGATGACAAGTTCCATGAGCCATGGGGAACTACTTAGAATTAGAAAAGTGTCCTATTAGAAGGAACTAGGCCCAAATAGAAAGATTAGTTAATCATGGAACGCCAGGTGACATCATAAAAGAGAACAATTATGAGCTGGATTTTATAAATCAGTCAAGTAAAGAGTCCATTATGTGATGGAAATGGCTTATTCAGGATTTGGCTGGAGCCTGTTAAAGAGGGCTTAAGTGAACTGTATAAATAGGTTATTCTGATACCATGCATGTATTTTTATAGCACTAATACCTTTTACTCAAGCCAGAGCTACGACTTCATAGATAATTTTCCTATGACATCATGGTAGAAGAAGAGAAAGGAAAAAAAAAAAAAAATCAAACCCAGTTCACCCAAGATGATTCACCTTGATATGATGCTGTGAGTTGAAAATAGACACTCGTCTCACTGTAGGCCATTCAAGGGTGCACCAAGATGGCAGTGGTAAATGAGCAGATCTGTAATACATGTGGTCATCTCCCTATTACGAAGGGAATTTTGGTCTAGCTGGAAATTAGCCAATGACTTGGATGTTTGTCAAGGGTCTGAAGGAAATAAGATTAGAATCATTGCAAAGAGAGAGATTGGGGGAAGGCTTTATATTAGTTTTCTATCACTGCTTTATCAAATTATACAAACAGTCACTTAAAACCACTCAAATGGTTTTATCTTACACTCTGGAGGTCAGATGTCTAAAATGGATATCACTGATTTTAAAATCATTGTATCAGCAGGGCTATATTCCATTCTGGGGGCTTTAGGAAAGAACTGTTTTTCTTGCCTCTTCCAAGTTCTAGAGATTGCCTGAATTTCTCGATTTCTTGTTCCCTTCTATCTTTAAAACCAGCAACAGCCAGTCAAGTTCTTCTCCTATTTCATCATGCTGACACTCTCCCTTCTGTCTTCTTCTTTCACTTATCTATAGATGCTAAGAATACACTGGGCCCACCCAGATAATCCACGATAATCTCCAAGGTCAACTGATTAGGAACCTTAATTCCATCTGCAACCTGAATTTTCCTCTCCTGTATAGCATAACCGGGGGTTAGGAATTGAACCTCTTTGTGGAGGCCATTATTCTGCCTCTTACTCAGATGGCTGTTTCTGTGAAACTGGTAAACAGTGTCTAGATGTTGGAGACTCACATTAATGTCCCAACAGCAAGCCTCCCCCTGACAGAAAATAGTATATACTGCATGACGTACCCTTATAGGTCAACCGATTTATACAGCGAGCCGCCGATTGCATACATAATGTGCCCAGGTGGTTCTCATCAGTTTTAAGCCCATTTGCCTAAAGCAATACTTTATTGTCTTTTCTCTTTGCTCTTCCTAACTTTCCTCATTCCTTTTCGATAATTTTAAAAACAAGGTATATCATTAACTATTCTGTTATTTTCCTAAAATACAGTGATTAATGTATTAAGCATGGGACTCAAAGAGATGTTGATTTTTTTAAAGATTTATTTATTTATTTGAGAGAGAGAGACAGTGAGAGAGAGTATGAGAGAGAAAAAGATCAGAGGGAGAAGCAGACTCCTCATGGAGCTGGGAGCCCAGTGCGGGGCTCAATCCCAGTACCGAGGATCATGACCTCAGCCAAAGGCAGTCGCTCAACCAACTGAGCCACCCTGATGCCCAAGATATTGATTTGGATATTGACTATTACGCTTAATAACTTTTGCCTTGTGATAATTTGCATAATATTTCTGATCACTAATTTATCTGTAAAATAAGATGAATGGTTTCTAACTAGAGTATTATTTGGAAGCCAAAGAAATATATGAAAAATTGAGAAAGGTGCCAAACATAACATTTTGTCATTAAATGATAGCCATTGTTATTAATAGTACTAGTATTAGTTTTGTTTCTTTGTCATAGAGGGCTCTTCAAGGAAATAAACCAAACTAACCAGAGAGATCATATTTGCCTGCTTTTTATACTTTTCTGTATTTAATATATTTAAAACACATACTACTACCATAATCTGAAAAAAAGTCACTAAAAACCCTAAATAGTGAAATGTTTTCTGTCTTTTGTTTAGTGATTCTCACAGTGTTTGTGATTATTGAGTTACAGGCTGCCAGGAAAAAAAAATGTACTGACAATATATAATTGATGTATAAATATTGTGATGACCCTGGGAAGACTCACATAGAGTACTGGGGTCAGATTATAGATGATCTAGGCCAAGACCGAGGTCATTAGGACAATAATAAATGGATCTGGGTGAAAATAACACAAAAAGTTTTGATGTAGTCTATAAAATATGTCCATGGGGGAATGTTGGAAGGGTGAAGTTTTTAGCAGTACAAATGGAATGAGATTGTGGGGACAATGGACTGTCCTCATCATTATATATTATGACATTTAACCCAGGCATAAGACCTTTATTGTACTTAATGATGCAATTACTAGGTGTAATACTGAGTGCTTTGAATATCAAGCATGAAATGCTCTATAAATGACTTGAGAGAACATAATTGTGTGAGTGGGTTTTGCTAATAAGCTTTTCTCCTCAACTCTGCCCTTGTAGGGAAAATCTGCCAAATCTGATGTGGCCAATTCAAGAATTAAGGTTTGGAGTGGGAGCCAAATTCAAGAATCATCAGAGTCACACAAGAGGAATCAAGGGGGCGTAACTTAGCTTAATGACTTCAGTACTGAATCCCATCACACAACATGTTGCTGGTTTAAGACTTTTTTTTATAAAAGTCCAGGAGTATGGCTTTCATTTTCCACTGCACTTCTCTGGCTCTTCCTCTTTCAAAAATAGCTTTCTTGAGGTTTATTTTGTTTTGCTTTGCATTGAATAGAATGTCTACAGTATGAAAATTGTCTTGGGTTGAGTGAACCCCAGTTGCTAAAATGAATTGCATGACAGTGTATGTGTATGTGTATGTATCTTTAGTACTTTTAATCCGTAATGGGAATATATATATATATATATATATATATATATATATATATAGTCTTCCAAATTGTGCTCATCTGGTTAAACTTCTGGACAAAAATTTTAACCTGGTCCATATCTCTCATTCTTATGGAGAACTATTTTTCTCTTACTCATTCAAAAAAAAAAAAGAGTTAAATTGTCTTTATGTCATTATCTTTTATACAGCAAAATGAAAAACAGAATGAAACCAATATAATTAAAAACATTTCTGCTTTATTTAGATGACATTCAGAAATTTACCAATTAGATAATCAATTGCAAATATCAATGTTATTTTAACAGAATCTCTTCTTTCCTCTTAATTTAGCAAGTAGAAAGGAAAATTTAAAATGTCAAAGAACATTTTCTTTAAAATCACAATTATTTACATAAGAGTTTTTAATTTGACATTTTCTTGAGTTGAGAAGTTTCTGCACTGAAGGACAAATGAACATTCCCCAAAAATTCATTTGTCCTTTTCAAAAACCGAGTTTGCTTATGATGGCAATGAGAATTCTGAAAAATTAATGAACCAGGACTAAGGAATACGCTTAGTATTTAGGTTAGACATGAGCACAAATACTTTACAGCTCTTTCCATCAAAAGATACAGTCATTTCTCTGGCTTTCGAGATGGGGTTTGGGTTGCTTCGACTAGTAGGAGGTGGCAGAAGTACTGCTGTGTCCCTTCTGAGCAAGACTCAGAGGGTCCCAAAGTTTCTCCTCCTGTCCTTGCGGGAGCCATGCTATTGCCGCCTAAAAATCTGGATCTTCTGCTGGAAAGCCGCATGGCGGAGAAAGGATGCAGTCTGGCTGACTAGAAAGACCAGTTTCCGGGCCCGTGGGGGCTCAGAGAAAGCGAGAGCATGGTGAATTCTGCAGCTGCCCTGAATCACCACCAGACTGCGGCTGTGTGAGTGACCTCAGGGGAGACCACAGAGCTGAGCTCAGCTGGAACTGCAGAACAGAATCACTCTTTTAAGCTTCTAAGAACTGGGAGTCGATATTTCAAAATACATGAAAATACTTCAGAAATAGTAATAATGTATGATTTATTTTTCGTAGATTAAAATATCTTTTTAAAATCGCTTTCTCTCTCACTTTACCACCCTTTCCCCCTTACTTCCTCGCTCTCACAGAGACGAACCAACACCCCTGGTTTGGGTATTAGATCAATTTTAGGAGCCACAAGTAGAAAGGTAAACAATCGTCATCTATTCTTATTCCTATATTCTGAAATTACAAATAAAAAGACATTCACTCATTCACAGACTCTACCTAGAGAGTCAACATGCTCTCGGTTAGTCTTACCATTTGTATTTTTAGCGGAAGAGTCCCTGGCTCGGTCATTAGCATCTGCCTTCTGCTGGGGTCCTAATGCTGAACCCCCCGGAATCCAGCCCCACATCCGGCTGCTTGCTCAGCAGGGCGTCTGCTCCTCCCTCGTACCCTTACCCCACTGGTGCTGTCACTCCCCTCTCTCCCCTCTCTCAAATAAGTAAATAAGATATTAAAAAAAAAAAAAAAAAAAGTCCCTGAAAGGTACAAGATTCCCATTTAACTTTTGGGTAAAGCCTTTATTTAAAAGGCAAATGATATCCGAGGTACTGATGCTTTAACGTCTACAAACATACCCATATGGTGGCAAAATACTCAGAATAACTTATAGAAAGAAAAGTTGTGAATTTTGATTGAAGAAGGTCTTTACAAGAACAGACTATTGACAGGCAGTCCAAAGTGAGGTATTGGATGTGAAAATAAACTCCACTTTCACAATTTGACCTCGGATAGCCTTGATGATAATGACTAATTTGGGCACCATTCATTTCTCCATTCTAAAAACAAGGTACAAACAATACCCTTCTCCAAAGTATATATAAAAAAAAAAAGCTGCAGAAATTTTAATTTAATTGAATTTTTATATTTTAAATATCTATGTAGTTAATTAAAACAAAAGTTGTATTATAAACCTGGAAGGGTAACATATTTTCAGATTTTCATGAGTTGATACATTTAGAGATATAAAAATAATTGTATGGTATTTGGAACTCTCTTAAACATGCGTTAACCTATAACCTTATGAAATAGGAACCTGATTACAAATAAGATTTCAGAGCTTTTCTCTGAAAAGTAACTATAGAACAAAACAAGAAAAGCTAAAATATTTATCTCTGCCTTGCATTATGTGCCAATTTATAGAACATAATTCTGGAATTTTCAATTCCATATTTCTTATTCCATAAATATTTGAAGTAGATTGCCAAATTTTTCTCAAAACACTCATAATTTTATAAGAATTAGTTAACCAGTGTTAGACTCACACCATATTACACATACCATGCATGACCCAACTGTCTTCTATTATTATAAATAGATTTATAATTATTTATATTGGTATCAGTTTCTGTTTTTTTTTTTTTCCTAAACTTTTTGTAATTAATTTTGTACATTTGCATTTGGAGAAAAAAAATTGAAGTGACAGCCACATATTTGAGGAAACAGTGTTACAGTTAATAAGAGATCTCAGAATTTTTTAAATCTAAATCTGATCCCAAAGCATTTTGTATTAATATTCCATGTGGATGCTAGTGCTTTTGTATTTTGTGCATTAACCATATTTCTCTAGTGAGGGATCATTTTTAAAATAAATACCTCATTAAATTTGAAATACTTGGTTATTAAAGAAATTAAAAAAAAAAAAAAAGGCTACATGGGATTGAATGTTCTTTCACCTGGGGCTCTGTAAGAATTTAATGACCACCATCTTGGGCGGTTTGAATGTTTCATTTTCAGAAAGCATGGTCACATCGAAATGGCACATAACCAGGAAATAAGACATGCCTCATATTTCCTCATATTTTTTGGCAAATTCATTCACTCCACAAACTTCTACTAACATCTGCTATTGATGAGACTCTAGAATAAAGTGAGACGTATAATAAATGCTGGGTGGACAAAAGTGAATATTTCAGGAATCTATAGTGCTCTCATTTTATCTCCTCTCCAGAAAGAAGCTCTTGGAAGATAATTAGGACAAAATGTGCTATGGGCAATAGAGTTATGCTCAACATGTTAAAAGGAAGGAGTCACCCTACCTTAGTGCTGAAAAATAATCAGGAACTGAATGAAGAATATACTCTTCAGAAAGGAAAGGCATGGGGCGCCTGGGTGGCTCAGTGAGTTAAGCTGCTGCCTTCGGCTCAGGTCATGATCCCAGGGTCCTGGGATCGAGCCCCGCATCGGGCTCTCTGCTCAGCAGGGAGCCTGCTTCCTCCCCTCTCTCTGCCTGCCTCTCTGCCTGCTTGTCATCTCTCTCTGTCAAATAAATAAATAAATAAATAAATAAATAAATAAATAGAAAGAAAGGAAAGGCATGATAGAGGCTTGAAATTAGCAACATATTCCAGAAATGGTCATTCCTTGAAGGTGATAATAGCTTAAAATATGCTAGTCTGTCAATGAAAGAATTGGGAGTGGGAAGATCGGGAGAAAACTAATGAAATATCAGATTGTTGCACTGTGAAATAAGAAAGCTATAGAGAAGGCAAAAGTGTTTCTGCCTAAGGCATGTGGACAAAAAAGCCCAAGAAGATCTGTCCCAAAATACTTTCTGCAGGATTCTCGAAATAATAATAATTGTTTATTATTATAAAATAATTTTTATAAATATATAATTTTTATATTAAAATGATTGTTTAACTTTTATATAAAAAATTGGAGTTACCCAAAGAAAATTTACATAAGTTAAGGAAAGTATAAATTCATTTTGTCAGAACAGTAGGTTTGTTATGCTACCTTTTTTTTTTTTTTAAGCACTTAGATGGTAGAGTCCTCACTTCTACTAAATAGGGACCCTGCAGGGGTCACTGTTCACTATGGTTCACATAGCCGACTCCACTAAACCTTCATGCTTTGGTTTCTTCTCACCTACTCAGGCACACTTCTCTGACCGCCCTCTGTAAGTTGGGCCAGATGCTGGTGTACTCTCATTATCCACTTAGTATCTACTACTGATTATTTTCTTTCCATCATAATGCTAGTTAACAATTATTCTCATGTTTTATCTATAGTCATATTCCCTCTTTTTCCAAGATGATTAGCTCCACAATGCCAAGAAGATGGTCCTGAGTAAGTAAATAAATAAAAACAATTAATTTGTCTTCCCTCATTCAAACTTCAGGGTATGTTCTAGATCAAGGATATCTCAGATTTAAAAGGTCTTAGCTTAAACTAATTGTCTTTCCTAATTCCCTTGACACAGCACTGAGATACAGTAACTTTTCAATAGTGTTACTTGAATAAAAGTTTTCAAATTACTCTAGGGAGCCCTCTACTCAATTGAACAGCAAATTCACAAGTGTGAGTTTGTTTTTGATCAATCTGATCATCTGTGGTGTAATTTTTGTGAAGCTTTGTTCTTTCTACTAAGTTTAAGGCCAGGTACTTATAGTATTCTTTCACTTGTGTACAACAGATTGAGGCAATAGACTGCTTTGTGACTCTAGGATTATGGTGGGCTTTTGTTTTGCTTTTAACGAGGGAATCTTATTTGAGAAGAGTTAATGTAAATGGCAGATGATCAAAAGTTTTATTTACTTTTATAATAAAATTTGAAAATAACAAATTTGGAAGTCGAAGCCATATACTTTAAGGTTTTATAAATATATATGAAATAGCAAGCAGACGGCATTAAGGATAAAATGAAAGAATGATAAAAAATAAAGAAGCCAGCTATGTTTTAATATCATGAAATTACTTTGAATCAAACTAGAGCTATGTAAAATGTGTATTTGGATAGGTGCATTGGAAGTCTTTTGAGGGTACATAAGGTCATGTGTAGCTAATGAGCCTGGAGAATGTTTAGTTTACATTGGAAGGGATCTCCACTATTATTTATTCTAAAGCCATTATTTTTCCATTAAGGACCTGAGACTCAGAAATGATAAGCTATTTGCCCAAGTCAAAAAGCTTTTTAAAAGCAGTATCTATGACGTGAATGCAGGCATCTGATTCCCAAGTTTGAGAAATAGTGCAATATCTAATGCACAAAAAAAAAAAAGAAAGAAAAAGAAAAAAGGAAAAAGAAAAAGAAAAACTTTATAAGGAATTTTCTGCAAAGAAAGAGCTAATAATATATTACACGTAACCCCCAACATAAAAATTCCCTTGGAAATTTGTAGATATTTACTTTCTTAGACATAAAAAAAAATTTGAAAACTGTGGCAGAGACCCTTTAACCTAATTACATACATAAATCTAATGCTCAGATAAAGTATTATGACTGGTAAGGACTTTGAAGAATAGAAAAGTAACCTTGAATCTTAAGAAAGAGGAAAGACATTACTAAACATACTCAGTTACATGAACAGCTATTTTTCAAGGTGGATCAGCTCTATAAAAATTATGACCTTTTTCTGTACCTTATTTTATTTTCTAGACCTAAAAATATTGCCAGTGCCTGAGGCGTAAGTCAGAGTGAACTTTCATTATCACTCCAGAGACTTGGCACTTTCCTCATTAGGCTCCATAGTATCTGACTGAGTGACCTTGTTTGGTGAGAAGACACAGATGGAGTCTGTCAGTAAATCTTGTTAATGTAACAAGTATTCCTACTGTTAGATGAGTGTTGTACCTGATACTGGCATTTCTTCCCTTAGTAAACAACCCCTATTCTCTTTCCAACATGGGTCTCTTCCCTCATGCCATCAGGTTTTTCAGCTTTAGCTTGTTCTAAGGATTATCTAAAAGAATGTCTCTTGCTGTGAGGGGGAGATGCTCTCTCTTTCCTACTAACAAACTCTTGCTGGCTTTTGAAAGATAGAAAGATGACAATAAATGTGGCAAACATAAACTTAAACCAAGTAGACTATCTCCATGCTAGAAAGCCCTTCAGGTGAAAAATAAAGCCTACAATCAGGTAACCACTGCTCTAATTTCTCCTTATTATCTTATTTTGCAATATGAAAGAAAAGACTAGAAGAAAGTAGGTATTCTCAGTATTGAGGAAGAAAGAATGGGATATGCTTTGGTGCATATGATTATAAGGGAGTGTTACAGTGGCAGGGTGTATCACAAACTTTGGAAAAAGCACTTAACAATTTCAATATCCTTTTTTATAAAATTCATTAAAAATACTAAAAATAAGAGCTGGCTCTGTCCATTTGGGCTGCCATAACCAACACCACAAACTGAGAAGCTTATAAAAAACAGAAATTTATTTCTCATAGTTCTGGAGGCTGGAAGTCCAAGATCAAGCTCCCAGCATGGTCAGGTGAGAGCTCTACTCCAGACTGTGGAGTTCTTATTTTCTCATATGGTGGAAAGGGTGAGGTATTCTCTGGAGCCTCTTTTATAAGGCATTAATCCCTTTCAAGAGAGTTCTACATTCACGACTTCAATACCTCCCAAGGGCCTTACCTACTAACACTTTCATCATGGAGGGGGTGGTGAGAATTTAAACATACGGATTTTGGGAAGACACAAACATTTAGACCATAGCAATAATCTCTCAGGTCTAGGAAGACCCAGTGAAAGGATTTGAAATAAACGTATTTATAAAGTATAAAGCTATGTACTTAGCTATACTTATACATATAAAAATTTGAAACAAAAACACTCACAGATGCAGTTAGGAACATACTTTGAAACTTTGTGGATATTTAATATAAAATTTTTTACTTAAAAAATTTTTAAACAGGGGCGCCTGGGTGGCTCAGTGGGTTAAGCCACTGCCTTCGGCTCAGGTCATGATCTCGGGGTCCTGGGATCGAGTCCCGCATCGGGCTCTCTGCTCGGCAGGGAGCCTGCTTCCTCCTCTCTCTCTCCGCCTGCCTCTCTGCCTGCTTGTGATCTCTGTCGGTCAAATAAATAAATAAAAAATCTTTAAAAAAAAAAAATTTTTAAACAAAATTAGAAGTCATCTGCAAAACATTGCAGACTATAATAATTTTGCAAATAATGGTAATAACCCATAAGAGAAAAGTCTAAACTTAGCTAAACTTTTATTTGTGTTTTCATTTAAGGTAACTGAAGAAAATAATTATGTTTCCCTAATTTTTAGTAAATGCCTAGTCTCCTGTAATCAATGAAAAGTACTCTACTAAAATAAACATTGAAGGTGATGAGAGACTGCATATTGATGCGTCTGGTAAGCAGAGAGAGACAATTATCATAGGGTTTCACTTATTTGTGGAGCATAACAAATAGCATGGAGGACATGGGGAGATGGAGAGGAGAAGGGAGCTGAGGGAAATTGGAAGGGGAGGTGAACCATGAGAGACTATGGATGCTGAAAAACAATCTGAGGGGTTTGAAGGGGTGGGGGATGGGAGGTTGGGGTACCAGGTGGTGGGTATTATAGAGGGCACGGATTGCATGGAGCACTGGGTGTGGTGCAAAAACAATGAATACTGTTATGCTGAAAATAAATAAAAAATAAATTTTAAAAAAATAAGCACTTTTTTTTTTTTTGAACCCAGAATGACCCAAACAATGAAGTCAAAGGAAGAGTTATAATAATATAAAGTTGGGATATTAAAATGTTCTTGACCATATTCTTACAATGAGGCAGAAAATAAATCAAAGGGTTTGATAAACTGTGAGAAGGTTAGCATTCTCAGTGAACTCTAAATGCCTAAAATTAAGTCTTGAACAAGGCATTTCAAATATAGAAGGATATTACAGTTGTAAGTAGCTAATACTTTGACATAAAGGGCTTTAATGAGGTCTTATTACAAATCTGACTTTTTTTCTTCAAATTCATCAACACATTAAGTGTAAAAGAAGATACATGCTGGATATTGGGAATACTTAATTTGACATCCCAGAAAAGAAACGGGCTTGCGGCAAAATACCAAAGATTGACCTCCAGATTTATACAAATTTATGCTGAATGTACAGGGCATGTTGTTTGCTTAACTGTGTCACATACATTCAATTCCTGTGACTTTTCAGAATGGCCATATAGATGCATTTGCAATACATCCTCAGTGAAGTACTGAGAGAATTCAAGTGTCCTTGGTTATTAATTAACTTCAGTTGAATAGGTTTATTTTTTATGCTTTAATTTTCTTAAAAAATATTTATTTATTTGTGAGAGAGAGAGAGAGCAAGTGAGAGAGCAGAGGGGGAAGCAGAGGAAGTTATAAGCAGACCCCCTGCTGAGCAGGGAGCCAGTGCAGGGCTCAATCCCAGGAAGCAGGGATCATGGCCCGAGCCGAACGTTAACTGACTGAGCCACCCAGGTGCCCCCCTGGTTGAATATAGTCTAAATGTGGGATATAGATTAAATACAAAGAAACACATTTTAAGAAGACGTATTTCTATGTTAATCTTCAAAATATATTATAAGCTCTGAAATCCTCTCGTTTCTCTCCAATGATAACTCAATCCTAGCCACCTTGCTGGTTTTAATTAAAATTTACATCCACCATGTCTGTCTGCTCGAACTTTCTTCATTTTTTTAATGTGTTCCCTCAAGCCATGGCTGCGTATGGCACCCCATATTTTAAAAACAGGTTTTTAGAGCTATAATTCACATACCATAAATTTTACCCATCTAAACTGTACAATTCAGTGGTTTTTAGTGTATTCCGAACTGTGCAAGCATCAACACCATCTAATTTTAGCCCACTTTTGGTCATTCTCAGAGGAATGTACACGTTAGCGATCACTTATCTTTTATATAGAAATATCCATTTATTTCAGCACCATTTCTTGAAAAGGTTATTCTTTTACTATTTAATTCTGTGGGCACTCTTGCCAAAAATTTATTGAACATAAATTAAAATGTTTATTCCTGGATTCTCAATTCTGTTCTATAGATCTGTACGTCTATGTTTATGCAAGTAGTACACTACTTTGATTACTATAGTATTGAAATATTTAAATTAAGTATGAGTTCAGTTTTATTCTTGTTTTCAAGACTGTTTTGGCTAATCTTGGTAGTTGACATATTCACAGATAACTTTTTTAAGTTTCTGTTTAAATTCCAATTAGTTAACATACTGTGGTACATTGGTTTCAGGTACACAGTATAGTGAGTCCATGCTTTCATACGACATGTGGTGCTCATCCCAAGTCCCTTCTTTAATCCGCATCACCTATTTCACCCATCCTGCAGCCCACTCCCTCTGGGTAACCATCAGTTTGTTCTCTATAGTTAAGCATGTATTTCTTTGCTTGTCTCTCTCTCTTTTTATTCTCGTTGCTCATTTGCTTCATTTATTAAATTCCACATATGAGGGAAATCATATGGTACGGGTCTTTCTCTGACTGACTTATTTCCCTTATCATAACACTCTCTTCATCCATCCATGTTGCAAATGGTAAGATTTCATTCTTGTTTGTGGCTGAGTAATATTTTATTGTGTGTATATACCCTATCTTCTTTATCCATTCATCAGTTGATGGACACTTGAGTTGTTTCCATAGTTTGGCTATTTTATATAATACTATTATAAATTGGGGTGCATGATCACCTTGAATGAGTATTTTTGTATTCTATGGGTAAATCCCCAGTAATATAATTGCTGGACCATCTGGTGATACTCTTTTTAACAGGAAACTCCATATTGTTTTCCAGAGTGGCTGAACCAGTTTGCATTTCCACAACAGTGCAAGAGGGTTCCTTTTTCTTTACATCCTTACCAACAGGTCTTTGTTGTGGTTTTTTAATTTTTTTTTTTTTTTTTTTTAGGATTAGGTTGTCAATGTCTTTGACAGATATTATGTTAAATTTATAGATCATTTGGGGGATTATTGCTCTCTTGATAACATTAAGTCTTCCTATCCATGAACATGGGATATTATTTGATATATTTAAGCATTTAATTTCTTTCAATAATTTTTTGTAGTTTTGAGTACAAAATTTATACTTTTTCTTGCTAAATGTGTTTCTAATTATTATTATTATTTTGACAGTAAGGGTGTGAAAAATACTACTACAAATTTGTTTATTTTACAATAATAATAGTCTACAATGTAACTGCTATTTGATATAAAACTGGTGCTTACTAATTAATTAGTGAGATTTTAATTTAATTGATTGTAACAAATCCCATGATAATGCCATATTGATAATCAAATGCTCTGAGAATTTATGTCGAAACCACTACTGGTGTTTTTCTAAAGTGGTTAATTGTCCAGAAGAAGAGGTAGCCTTAGTTAATAATTGACTAATTGTTGAAATAAAACTATTGACACTAAATGCGAGGTTAAGGCATGACACTTGAGGGAGGTGAAATAATTAGCTTTTTGCATGATGACAACTATATCTGTGTTTAATTACTTGGTAGATCAAAATATTTCCTTAAAACAATAACTAACCCTCATGAACGTTGTTGGAATCTTGTACTTATCCTCCCTTTTTTTCTGCTTAATGCAGGATATATACAATGTAAGAAGAGAAACGATGATGAACTATCTGTGAATAAGACTTGGCCAGGGGTCAGAAAGGTCAGTAGAATGTACAAGTATAATGTTAACCTCCAAATTTTATGAAATTCACTAGGTCAGCACAT
Source organism: Mustela nigripes (assembly GCF_022355385.1). NCBI lineage: Eukaryota > Metazoa > Chordata > Mammalia > Carnivora > Mustelidae > Mustela > Mustela nigripes. Next base: position 6,490,908 of record NC_081559.1, on the reverse strand, counting down.
GAAACTCTGTTGTTTTGGGGTTCTTTTGTTCTACATCATTCCATTGCATATATTTATCACCATTTACATTCACCCAATGTTATGTTGAAGTATGTGGAACTAGTGTCCAAATTTGTTTGTTTAAGGCAGTTTAACATGAGTTCTGAATCCAGAGAGTGAGGTTTTGGTATTTACTGGGTAAATGGTCTTGAGTAAATTAATTAATCTTCCTTAACTTAAAATGTCCTTGTCTGTTAAAAACGTACTTAGAGTGTCACTCCTAAGAGTATGTTGAGGATTAAAGGACAAGGAGCTCCAGCTATTTCATAGTGCTCAATAAGTCATAGCTGATATTATTGGCATTTTGTGGTTAAGGGCAGTAAAACTATGTACATTCCTGTACATGTCACCTGTGGAATAGTCTAAGATACATACCTAAGAATGGAACTCCTAGATCCTAGAGTATGTGAATCTATTATTTTTTTTTAAGTGTCCCTATTTTTATTCCTAACAGTAACAATGTATAAGAAAGCTAATTCCTTTATTAATACTTGACATCATTATCTTTCACAGCAGGTGTTTTAGTTTTATTGATTCAATTGAGAAACATTAACTGAATACTTACTTTACACTATGCAATAGGCAGTAGAGATGCAAGATTGAATGGGCGGGACATCTGCCCTCAAGTTACTCATGAAACGGTGTGGGAGTGGGGCACACAGATATAAACTATGTATACAGCAAGTAATAATATAATAATGGAGAATTGTATAGTCTTAACCTTTTCCTCAGCGTCCTTGCTAAAAGTTATCCAGAATGTTAACATTTAATGACTACTAGTTCTACATTCATAGGAATTATAATAAGCTCTTTATTTGTTTTAGTAGGTTGTTAGTTTTTTATGAGGGCAAATAATTTGGGGAATAATATTTGTACATAAAAGTATGATTTTAGGATACATTTCCTCATTTATTCATTTAATTAAAATATAATAACTATTTAATATATATACCAATAAATACTAGGATATAATTTAGGCCCTGTTGTGGGAGCACTGAATTCTGATGATAAAAAATATAGACTAGAAAGAACAAAAACAGTTAGGAACCTTAAAATATTTTGCAAATTTTATTTATTTTATATATTTCATCTAATCAAAACATATATTCATAATTAACCTGATGTTAGCTTTTTTGCTTTATAAATAAAGTTATACTTGAGAAAATTTGTGTAGTCATGGCCATGCCATCCTCTTGTGACCCTGAATAAACTGTAAATTTTCATCAAAGTGATCCTCTGGTTCCCATGGCAACTTGTCCCTCCTCTCTTATTGTCCTCCAAATTGTGGTGACATTGGGCCTTCTTACAAACATATTTTGAAAATGGAAAAGAATGAGATTTTATGTTGAGCTTTATATGATTCTTTCAACCAGAACACTAAGGTCTTCTGGGAGTTGGAAATTGAGAAGTTGATGTTAAGTAAGTGAAAATAAGCTTGACAAGGAAATAAAAAGACAAGTGAACTCATGTTTGAAATACTTCAGACAAGCAAAAATTTCAATCAACAATTTTTCTTGAGCTAGTTTCTCTGTTATAAAAGATAATCTACATTTTATTTATTTTTAACTCACATTTAACACATGTAGATATTCTGCTTTTCTACGCTAAACAACAGGAGAGGATGATGGTGGACCAGAGCTCCTTCAATAAAAGGAAGTCATGAATCTAGTTTTTTATTCTTTTGCAGTTCCTCTGGCAGAAGACATTCAGTTTTATAGTGTGCTATTTTACATTAATTCCTAATTTTAGCAGAATGATATTGTGTTTTTCCGGTCACCTAGGTGTAGGAGTTATTATAGATAAACATAACATTATAAAGCAAAGTGATTTAATGTGAGAGACTTGTTTACCTTGAGATATAAAAGCTTAGTACCATGGATTATATTCGTTTGATAAGTTAAAATGTGTGAATAGTCTGATGGTCCTTTGGAAGGATTTTCATGCATCAGTTTATTGACACTCCTCTATAAAAAATGGGGATTTCACTTTTTCAGATAAGCAAGGATCCTTCTACTTGTAAAGACAATATCCTTAAATTGCATCACACTGAATCTTCTGTCTATAGTGCTGGATAACTCCGAGATCAAGAGCATCAACCACGTAATGTGTCTCATTCAGTGTTTGAAATCACTCTGCTTCTCTCCATAGCAACTTCTGCTTTTCAGTCGGCCTGTCTTCAGCCTTCTCTGATACATGCAGTGTCTCTGTGAAAGGCACCTTGTAATTTGTTTCCCTACTCTTTTCTGTATAATTCCTTTGACTAAGGCTCTGCTATGACTCTTGGGGCCTTGCTGGATGTCTCCATCTCTGGAAATATCAGATTTATGTTGAACAGATTCAGGGCACCCAAATAACAAAAAAAAAAAAATCGGTAATTTAGCAAAGATGCCTCCTTTCCCTGAGTGACATAGTCCTAAAAGTGAATTGCTCTCCTACGATGACTGAGTAACCTGCAAATGTTAAATGTTTATTACCAGAAATCTGATTATGTGCTTAATTAAGTTCATTCTTATATAATTTTTCTAACCCCTATTTAATAATAACGATGATGGTCATTATGGTCACTGATATTTATTGAATGCTTTCAATGTCCTATTTAGCAATCAAAATATTTTATTTTATTTTAATTTTTAAAAAGATTTTATTTATTTATTTGACAGAGAGATAGAGAGCATAAGCAGGTGGAGCAGCAGGTAGAGGGAGACAGAGGAACAGATTCCCCACTGAGTAGAGAGCCTGACATGGCAATACATCCCAGGACTCTGGGATCGTGACCTGAGCGGAAAGCAGATGCTTAACTGACTGAGCCACTCAGGCGCCCCAATCAAAATATTGTACATGTAGCAAAGTATGATTCCTAAACTACCCATATTTCAAATGAGGAAATTAAAATATAGTTAAATTAAGAACTTTTACAAGGTTCTTAAGTCAGGAACCAGGATGAAAACCCAAGACATCAAGTTCAGAGTACATATTCAGAATATGCTAGATATAGCATATTTTGTAGGTCCCGAGTCCTAAGAAATACATGTTAGTTGTTTTATTGCCCGCATGGAATAGAGGACGGCACACTCATAGACTAACCAGATATGTATCAGTGTGTACACACTCATACATTTATATGTGAGTGAATGTGAGCATTGTTGTTAAGACTGTGACTTTGGAAGGCAATCGAGACAGATAATTTGGAAAGAGAAAAGTAGGTTTGTGGCAACACAATTTTTATTTAAAGCATCTATTTATGTTCTGATATAAGTGATAATGATTTTTAAATGAAATAAATTGTAGGTGTTTGTTATGCCAATGAAGATAAAGAAATAACACAAAATTGCCTAGAGATGCTTAGAAAAATGACAAGTTCATAAATTCAAATGTAAAGATACGACCTCCTAAAAACTGAAAACAGAAGATACTGGGAGTCAAAGGGGGAAAGTTGCACAACAAAAACAGGGAAAATAATTTAAAGGACAAAATTCATAGATGTATATGGGTGTGTGTCTAGTTTTGAATGATTATATTGAAATTAGTGTCAGCCATTAGTTTTTACATTACTCATTTTGAGAGAGATTTATGAAAGAATATCAGAGTAATTGTCCAAAAAATGATTACACATAAAACCTGTTGAATGTTTCAAACTGGTAATTTTTAAAAATCAAGTTATAGAGATAAGCTAGGCAGAGTTGTTTTTTAATACCAAATTTATTTGGGGGGGAATTATTTGTCAGATAATTAATTACCCACAGAATTAGCTGAATCATCATTATGCTGCATAGATGGGGGGAAAAGGGACAGATTTCTGTAACATTTTTATGAAGAAAAAAATGAGGTCTCCATCTTTTGTGAAAAGTAAGAATGTCGTCAATTTCTTAACAATTCCACAGTAACATATTTACCAGCCCTCTTCTTCCACCGAGAAAATCTTTTTCTTTCTTTCTTAGAGCATATAATCAACCCACTTAGCTATTACCACTGTTTCCCTGAATCTATTCTTTTTTTCATTCTTTTTATTTTTTTTCCTATAAAACCATATGTCTAATAATTTTCTTTAAACAAGTTCCAAAAGTTTTTTGGGAGCATTTCATTCATAACAATAGGCCAACTACAGTTCCCATTTGAAGACAGAAAAATTCCTGCATGTATGAAGCTCTATGATTACAGAGAAGAGGTGATCACTGCAGAGCAGACCAGAGGGAAATTGGTGTGTGGGCTCCAGGGGTTCTCAGCCGGGGCAGCTCAGCTCTGAGGAAGTCACTATCTTAGTCTTTTTGAAGACTTGTTTTCTAAATCACTATATTCACTGTAATTGAACTGGCATCTCTGAAATGCTGAATCAAATATTGCTTATGACTTAATGTGAGTGTCTTCTTGTGAATTTTTAACCTTTATCTATGTATTTATTTTTAGTAAACTTTATTTTTAGAGAAGTTTTTAAGTTCACAGCAAAATTGAACAGAAATACCGAGTCCTCATATATCCTTTGTCTTCAAGCATGTACTACCTCCCCCATTATCAGTAGCCCTCACCAAAGCTGTACATTTGTGACAATCAATGAGCCTATATATTGACACATTTCATCACATAAAGTGCACAGTTTACCCTGGAGCTCGCTCTCGATGCTCATTCTGTAGGTTTGACAAGTGTACAGTGACGTTATCTGTCATTACAGTATAACAGAATAATTTCATGGTCCTAAAATCCCCTGGTTCTGCCTCATTATCCCTTCTTCCTTCCTAACACCCGGAAACTACTGATCTTTTTACTGTCTGAATAGTTATGCTTTTCCCAGAGTGTCATATAGTTGAAATCATATACTACGTAGATTTTTCAGATTGTCTTCTTTTGCTTAGTAATAAGCATTTAAATTTCTTCCACATCTTTTTGTGCCTTGATAGTAAATTTCTTTTTAGGGCTGAATAATATTCCTTTGTCCAGATGCATTCACCTACTGAAAGATATCTTGGCTGTTTCTAAGTTTTGGCAATTATGAATAAAGCTGATGTTACATCCATGTGTAGGTTTATTTGTGAACTTAAGTTTTCAGTGCATTTGAGTAGATACCACCGAGTGCAGTTACCAAGTCATATAGTAAGAGTGTGTTTAATTTTGTAAGAAACTGCGTGTCTTCCAGAGTAGCTATGCCATTTTGTATACTCACCAGCAACAAATGAAAGTTCCTGGGGCTCCACAGTTGAGGCAGCATTTGATGTCATCTGTGTTTTGAACTTGGCAATTCCAATCTTTCTGTATTGGTATCTTGCTATTTTAATTTGAAATTGCTTAATGACATACGATGTTGAACATCTTTTCATGTTTACTCCATTTATCTTCTTTTGTGAGATAGGTGAACATTTAAATCTTTTGCATTATTTTTTAAATGGTGGGTTATGAAGGAAAGGGACATGGTGAGGTCAGGCAGCTGCCCAAAGGGAGTCTGCTGACCATTTACCAACATGGTTTACATGTTGATTTTTGTTATGAGAAATTCATAGTGGTTTGTGTGTGATTCACAGATTCTTCTTCCAAGGAACAGTATATGATAGATACGATGTGTGTGTGTGTGTGTGTGTGTGTGTGTGTGTGTGTGTATGTTCATGTGTATGTCTCAGAATGACAATTTCAGTGGCATATCTATCATGTATAGAAAGGATATTTTAATATTTTAACATTCTCTATATAGTAAACCAGAAATAATCCTATAAGATTAAAGATATTTTCTCTGAAAAGAAATTTTTAAAAAATTTAAAAAATTAAATGAATAGAAAAAAATAAAAATTACTTCTAAAGCTGAACAATCAAAAAAGAAATATTTTCTTGATTCATTTTTTTAATTAAATTTTTTATTTTTTATAAACGTATAATATATTTTTATCCCCCGGGGTACAGGTCTGTGAATCACCAGGTTTACACACTTCACAGCACTCACCACCGCACATACCCTCCCCAGTGTCCATAACCCCACCCCCTTTCCCCCGGTCCCTCTCTCCCCAGCAACCCTCAGTTTGTTTTGTGAGATTAAGAGTCACTTATGGTTTGTCTCCCTCCCAATCCCATCTTGTTTCATTTATTCTTGATTCATTTTTTTAAAGTTTTATTTATTTTTTGAGTAATCTCTACACCCATGTTGGGGCTTGAACTCATGGCCCCAAGATCAGGAGTCGTGTGCTCTTCTGACTGAGAGAGCCCGGCACTCCTTGAATCACTATTTTTTAAAAAGATTATTAAAAATAAATTTCGCTTTTAAAGCTATTGCTTAATATTCATTCACAGACTAAAAATTTGCACATACCAAAAGCAAAAATTAAAACGTATAGTTCACATACTGTTTCCCAGGTTTTTTTAATTTAAATTCAATCAGCCAACATATAGTGCATCATTAGTTTCACATGTAGGGTTTAGTAGTTCATAAGTTGCCTGTAACATCCAGTGCCCATCACAGCGGGAGCCTTCCTTAATACCAGCCGCCCGTTTCCCCTTCTCCTCCTCCTCCCTTTCAGCAATCCTCATTTGTTTTCCTGTGGGTAAGAGTCTCTCATGGTTTGTTGCCCTCCCTGATTTTCTCCCATTCAGTTTTCCTTCCCTTTCCCTAGGATTCTCTGTGCTATTTCTTATATTCCAAATAAAAAATTCAAGAGCCACATACTATAACAGCACTTAAGTAAGTCAAGTTCTTTTCTTCATATTTACATTCATTGTGCTATCATTGTTTATTTGAGATTACTTCTTAACATTAAGACTATGAAGAGCCATAAGAGCCCAGAGACCCAAATTTTTCTAAAAGTAAGCTCAACAAATCTCCACCAATTTGAACTTTAATCTTAAAATAAATGCACATACTGAGTTCGTATATGTTGGGTGTTAGCCGTTATTGACAGTTATTAGAATTAAACTCCATGTAGAATACAATATTTATGGAAGGGAAAGTAATAAAATATGCCAGTTTGATACTTATATATGTTATAAAAACGTGCAGTAACCACAAAGATTGTTTAGAACTCAGAACAATAAAAAAAATATTTTCTGAGGTAAGTATTTTATGACCGACATTGTTTAGAATTGCTGATACATACTGATAATAAAAAGCAAGCTATCGGGCGCCTGGGTGGCTCAGTGGCTTAAAGCCTCTGCCTTCAGCTCAGTTCATGATCTCAGGGTCCTGGGATCGAGTCCTGCATCAGGCTCTCTGCTCAGCAGGGAGCCTGCTTCCTCCTCTTTCTCTGCCTGCCTCTGCCTACTTCTGATCTGTCAAATAAATAAATAAAATTATTTTTTTTTAAAAAAGGAAGTAAACTTACTTTATTAAAAAAAAAAGCCAGCTATTTTTTAGTTTGTCATTATTTTAAAATTCTATACAGACTGTATAACCCTACTTTTCTTGCTCTCAGGACAGACTACTCCTCACCAGATCATTTAGATTGAGGGTTTTTAGTGGTTCAAAATTATTATTTCATATATTAACCTCTTGGCTTAGTCCCACTGCTGCCTAATTATATGTTTGTGGGGCACTGATTTACCATTGATACAGCAATATTGTTCCCCTCATGTCCATAGAGCACCACTGGAAATTTCATCATTTTATAATGCGGTATGTTGAGTGGATGCTTTAAAATGGTCTTTTATTTGTTGTGCTTTTTTATGGCCAGCAGTTATTACATCAGTAATAATAATGGTGAAAAGACCACAACAAGAATATAATTTTAAATAAAGAACTTAAGACTTAAGAAGAAATGTAATTTTAAATCTAGAATTTTTCATTTTTTTTAAAGGAGTGGTGAAGTAAATACCAAGATCAATAATCTACCAATATAGAAATTAAGTGAAATAAATGCCATAGAATATTCACCATCAAGAAGTCTGCCTAGAAGTGTAAGATGCAGTTGTACCAAAAAAAAATACTAGACTAGTGTGCAGATTTAACTATTAATAGTATGAAATAGTAATAGTAGTAATAATTGCTACTTTCATTTTGCTTACACAGTGAATTAAAATTTTGTTTTTATTTAATTTTATTTATTTATTTTAATTTTAAAGTTATCTCTACACCCAACATAGTGCTTGAACTCATGACCCCAAGAACAAGAGTCTCATACTCTACTGACTGAGGCAGCCAGGTGTCCTTAAAATGAATTAAAATTTTAGATAACAAAACATGAGGGGGGGAAATATTTTGGAAGATGAACATAGTGAATAGGATAGTGTTTTATAGGAAATATAAAAACTTTATATATAGATTTGATATTTAAAATTAACTAAAATACAATATAAACAAAAGCTATTAATTCAAAACTAGTGGAGAAAGATAAATGGTGAAATTTATTATCACACCAGAGGGCAAGAATGAGACAGAAAAGAGACATAGAAGCATGCTAAAAAATGGAACATTAAAAAAATTTAGAAGGAATAATTTGAATAAGTAAGAAAGCATCAAATTGGCACCTTTCATTTATTTATTTTTTATTGTGTTATGTTAGTCACCATAAATGCATAATTAGTTTTTGATGCAGTGTTCCAAGATTCATGGTTTACACACAACACCCAGTTGCACACATTTAAGCCAGAAAACAACTCTGTGATATCCATGCTTTCCTCACTTGTCTCTCATAACTTGTTGTCTTATTGTCTTCAGAATTGCTCATAGCAAACGGGTGTTTACCAGACTTCCTAACTTGCTGTCTAGGTTGCTCCAAGACATTAGGGCTGTGTATCCAATAAGACTGGCAGTATTTTGCTTTATGAAGGCAGATTTTCACTGTAAACTTTAGATTCGGTTACTGAATCATTGCTTTGGGTCCCTGAAAATAACCTTGTAAGAGAATGATTGCCTTGTTAAAGGGCTCTGTGTCAGTTTCTTTGCTTGTTTCACCTGAGAATATCATTTAATTCCTTGTAATACGTCTGTTTGGTTGTCAAGCTCAATGCAGTGTGGTCCTAACTCCATAGTGGGAGAGAAACCAACATATATTTAGACTTATTCCCTAATATAGCACTTACATTCCCAATTTGTTCTGATCATAATGCATTTTCTTTTGCATCTGTCATGGGTTTACCCACTTCTAAGTCACAATCTCCTAAGAGAATTCCCGCCTTTCATGTGTTTCCTCACTATAATCTAAACACATGTGCCTATTTTTCTAACTGACAAAACTCTACAAAGGATGACTTAGAATTGCAATAGTCTCTATAGAGATTGTGTAATACTACCCAGACATTGTATAATACTACAAAATTGGTGTGTTTAAGTGAGCTGTGATTGCTAATTTTATGTTTAAACTTGACAAGCATATGGTACCCATTTGTTTGGTCATACACCAGTATAGATATTGCTGTATATTTATGTTTTAGATGAAGGGTACATGTGTGTGTGCTTCTATACAGTAATGACAAACTATCTGAAAGATAAATTAATAAACCAATATTATACATAATAGCATCAAAAACAATAAATACCTGGGGGGGGGTGCCTGGGTGGCTTAGTTGGTTAATTGTCTGACTCTTGATTTTAGCTCAGGTCATGGTCTCGGGGTTGTGGGATGGAGCCCCAGCCAGGCTCTGGGCTCAGCAAGGAGTCTCCTTTTCTCTCTCCCTCTGTTCCTCCTCCTGTTCTGTCTTTCACTCTCTCTCTCTCGCTCTCTCTCTAATAAATAAATAAAATCCTAAAAAAAAAAAAAATTAAATACCTTGGAATAAATTTAACCAAAGAGGTGAAATATCTTTACAGTGAAAACTAGAAGACATTGATAAAAGAAATTGAAGAAGGAGCACTGGCTGGCTCAGTTGTTTAAGCCTCCTAATCTTGGTTTAGGCTCAGGTTGTTATCTCATGGATCATGGGACTGGGGACCAGCACCAGGCTCTACAATCAGTGGAGAGTGTTTTTGAGGATTCTCTCCCACTGGCCCTCCTCCCACTCTTGTGGATAAATCATAAGAAAAGAAAGGAAAGAAAGAAAGAAAGAAAGAAAGAAAGAAAGAAAGAAAGAAAGAAAGAAAGAAAGAAAGAAAGAAAGAAAGAGAAAGAAAGAAAGAGAAATTGAAGAAAATGCAAATAAATGGAAAGATATCTCGTGTTCTCGGATTGAAAGAATTAGTATTTGAAAATGTCTATATCATTCAGACCTATACTTTAGACTTAATTTAATCTCTAGAAAAATTCCAGTGGCTTTAGTAAAGCAGATTATCCTCCATAACATAGGTGGGTCTCATCCAAACTGTGGAAGGCTGTAAGAGCAAAGACTGACATTTCCTGAAGAAGGAAGTCCACCTCTAGACTGAAACATACAAATTCTACTCCAGTTTCCAACTTCTGGAGTCAAGACTGCAACATCAACTCTTACCTGAATCTCCAACCAGTTTGTTGTATGACTTTTGGAGGTAGCCCCCATAATCCCATGAACCAATTATTTTTGTCTCTTTTTCTTTTTCTTATATCTATTATCTTTCTATCTTTCTATCTATCTATATCTATCAGCTATCTAGCTCTATCATCTATCATCATCTATCATCTGCCACTCTATTTCTGTTACCTCGATTTCCGTTCTGTTTCTCTCCTATTGGTTCTGTTTCTCTAGAGAATGCTAACTAATACAAGATCCTTACAAAATACTGGAGGACAAATTCCAAATATTTCATGATCTGCTTCCCATGATTGATACAATGAAAACTCCAAGAAAAAAATACTTACTCAAATTTGGCCTTCTTGGGCACCTGGGTAGCTCAGTGGGTTAAGCCACTGCCTTCGGCTCAGGTCATGATCTCAGGGTCCTGGGATTGAGTCCCACATCGGGCTCTCTGCTCAGCGAAGGGCCTGCTTCCCTTCCTCTCTCTCTCTGCCTGCCTCTCTGCCTACTTGTGATCTCTCTATGTCAAATAAATAAATAAAAATCTTTTAAAAAATTTGGCCTTCTTAAATATCTTGACTATAGCAATAAAAAGAGAATTTCTCTTAATCCGTTTGAAGCTTTGCCTCTCCATCCTTATCTCTACAAACTCCCAATACATATTCCACCACAGATATTACTTGGAATAACTATCGCTCTACTCACCCTGAGAAAGTGTTAGAATTTCCAGATGCATGAATGTCCCATGCAAGAATTGGTATACTTTAGGACTTCCCAACACTTAAGGAACACCAGCTGGAATTCACTGAATATTTAGAAATTTATTTGAAATCAATTAAACCTCTACCAATTCATTTTCATACTGGTCAGTCCATCAGAAAATGATACATGGATAAAGGCTGCCAAAATGGAATGGCTCAATGATTCTAGGGACTCTATAATATATAATACTGAAAAAAGGGCTTTGAATAGCCAAGCATGTAGGTGAGAGTAATATGCTACTCCTGAGCCAGTTTAAGATCAATGTCTATGGGCTGCCTGGGAGCTCAAGTCAGTTAAGTATTTGATCTCTGGGTCATGAGTTCAAGCCCCACTTTAGGCTCTGTGCTGGGTGTGTAGCCTATTAAAAAAAAATCAATGTCTCTACTGAGAGGTCAGTCAGATAATGTTTGCTTCCTTCTTTTGCTGCTGTACATTTTCCATTAGCTCCCTAGAAAGAGTGCACAGAGTTAAATTTTTCTTTTTCAAAATTTGCATGTCTGAAAATATCATGTTTGAACTCACACTCAATTGAAACTTTGCTTCAGTAGAGTGTTCTATTTTTGAAATATTTTTTTATGTATTTTGAAATTTGCCCCATTGTATCTGTTTTTTTTAAATATTGCAATTTAAAATCATTCTTTCTCTCAACTCTTTTCCTTTGGAGCTTTATAGAAACTAGTATCTTCTTTTTCTGTGTTCTGCAATTTCAAAATGTGAGGGTATCTTTTGCTATAGGGCATTGTTGGTACTTGGTATGTTTATATCTGAAAATTTATGACCTTGAGTACTGGAGAATATTCCTGGATATCTTTTTCATAATTCCCTTTGCTACATTCTCTCCTTCCTTTTACCCCTTTTCTCTCTCTTTCGTCCTTAATCTCATGCTCATTTTCTTTTTTGGAACTCTTACATTATATTTCACCTCCTGAACGAATGTTCTGATGTTCATCTTATTTCTTTTTGATTTCCGTCTCTATTCTTTTTTTTTCCCCATCAAAATCTTGGAAAAACGCCCCACCTTATAATTCCAGTAGTTAAATTGAGATTTTTATTTTAACTATCATTGTTTTAATTTTTAAAGGATCTTTTTGTTTTCTGAACATTCTTTTAACCATTTTTGTTTCATAGAGATGATGCATATTTTTATATCTTTCAGGATAGCAATAAACTATGTTTGGAAATTTGTTCTTTCCTGTTTTGTCTCTGTTTTCTCCCAATTTATCTTGTCTGTTCCCTCTCTTCATCTCTTTCTCCATCCACCACCCTCGTTCCTTCTTACCTTTCTTTCTCCCTTCATTCCTTTTTGATTCTCTTTTAATTAATTATTATTAATAATAATTATTATTAATTATTACTTTATTTTTAGAGAGAGAGTGCTCATGGAGGGAGAGGGGCAAAAGGAGATGGAGAGAGAATTCTAAGCAGGTTCCATGCCCAGCATGGAGCCCCGAGCAGGGCTTGATCTCATGAACATGAGATCATGACCCTAAGACTATGACCTGAGCTAAAACCAAGAGTCAGATATTTAATTGACTGAAGCCACCCAGGTGCCCCTGACTCTTTTTAATTTGTTTAAAGCTTTCCTCAAATATTTGTTTGAAATATACCTTGGACCTATCCATTTTCTCTCAATTCATACATAAAGGGGTAGCACTAAAATGCCAATTGGAAGCACCATATTTAAATGTGATTATTGGCTGCTGACTTCCAGTAAGAATGACATGACATTGTCCTTTAATTGGAAAGACTCAAATTATATTCTCCTCTTAGCTTCCTGTCTTAGGCATATCAGAATCTTCAGAGAAGTTTAATGGTCTTTTATTTCCCCAATATGATATAACTTATATTTTTCAAAAATAAACAATTTTATGATTATTTATGGATCTATATGTACATATCTGTGTTCATAGTATATATGCAAATATATATTCATAAATATATTTGTCTATCGATACATAAGACACATATAAATGTCTCCATAAACTATATGCCTGTGTGTATAACTATAGATATATTCATGTATGAGACCATAAAAGCTGAAATCAGAAATTTACAACAAATATGCAGGAACCTCCTATGAAAAGGAAGTTGTACTGAGGAAGAAAACCAAATAGACCTCACATTTATCTGCAGAAATGTTTTGCTTTTAAAAAATGTTCTTATGAAAAAATCAGTTAACATTGATTACTGTAAAGTGGTAGCTGCACAGGGTTCTTTTTAATATTATTTGCTCTACTCTTCTTTAAAATAATGATCAACTCTTTACAAGAACAGCTAATGTAGTAGGAAAAGGGGACCACTGGATGTGGTTATTCAGCATACAGAGTCCTCTAGATAGGTGGGCAGTTCTGGGCTGAAATCCAATCAACAGCACAGGATTGAATCAGCCCTGAAAAACTTATTCCCCTCCTCAAAAAAACAAAACAGAACAAAACAAAAAGGTTTTTTTTTTTTTTTTTCACTCAGAGAAGGTAAACAGAAATTTTATTTTAAAAAGTTGTCCTACAGGTAGGCGGCAGCCCTGTCAAACAACATAGGCAAATTCAGTTCTAAATCCATACTCAACTATTCAGTATCAGAAGTGGGGAAAATGACTTAACATGTATATACTTACAGATTTTTCCCCCTTTATCTAGGTATAATAGCATATTCTTCTTAGACTGTCACAAGGTTAACCTTACTATTGCCAGGTTTTCTTTAAAACTTTGAAAATGGACACCCAGGTGGCTCAGTGGATTGTCTGACTTCAGCTCAGGTCATGCTATCAGGGTCCTGGAATCAAGACTGACCTGGGGATTCCCCTCAGCAGGGAGTGTGCTTCTCCCTCTCCCTCTGCCCCTCCTCCTGCTCATGTTTGCACTCTCTCAAATAAATAAATAAAGTCCTTAAAAAAATAAAACAATCTTTGAAAATGATTTTCTTGTTGCAAGCTAATCATCTTTCAGCACATTATGAAATATGAAAAATTGTGTTTACTTGATTGATTTTTCTGATTATACTCCACTAATGGAATTTTCATGAGAAATATGGCATAAATTAAATTTTTAACCTAGTCAAAGGAAATTAAAACTTTTAATTTCATTGGTATCAAATTAAATATAAGTCCAAAGATTTTAGAATATGTAGTAAGAAAAAATGCCACTGACAATTAATAGTGATTTCATTACTTCATTATTTTTATTTACTGTTCCTTCATATTTACCTTATTTTAAAATTGTACCTCTTTATAAGGAAACAGATGAACTTCCTCAATTTAGCTCTCTTCAAGATCCATGTTTCCTAGCTGCTAGATGTTTCCCTAGGATAAAAAGCAGAAGGAATATTGGACCCATTTGGTCAACCAATTAACTCAGGAAGTTGGAGTCTTATAAAACCAACAATATGCTCTGATTCTTCAGTAGAACTTTGAAATACCTAAGTCATAAATCTTAAATGCATTCAGTAAATTAATGCATTGGTTTGGATGATTTTTTTAGAAATTCTGTGAAAATAGAAAAAAAAAATAATTTCTCTGTTTTTCTAAGGAATGTGATAATTGTGATAATGCCAAATTTCCCTGCATTTAAACTTTGAGATTTTTTTCTAACATATTTTATGTTACTAGTTAGGAAGCTATCTGATGTTTTCTTCAAATTTATTTTCAAGTCAGTACCATGAACTACCAAAACCAGGCACTTGGAATAGTGCCTTCCTATTTATGTGCTGTATCACAAAATCTCTTTGAGTCCATTTTGATGTAGTTAAATGAATACATATAATTTAACACAATGACTATCTCCCAAATGACTTGCTTCAGCAGTTTTATATTTTCATAAAATATATCAGATAATTCCTATCTATTCTTTATATTTTGAATTCATGTAGCTTATTATATGTGCTTTTTGACATACATCAGGGTAAAAACAAGGCAATCTTAATTCTAAATACTTTACTTATTTATTTACTTATTTATATGAAAGAGAGAGGGAGAGGGAAAGAGAACACAGGCATGTTGCATGTTGCACATATTCAAGTGGGAGAGGGGCCCAATGGGAGGGAGAAGGTCAGGCAGACTCTATACTGAGTGCAGAGCCTGACACGAGGCTTGATCTCAGAACCCCGAGGTCATGAACTGAGCCAAAATCAAGAGTCAGAGGCTTATCTGACTGAGCCAGCCAGGTGCCCCCCAGGACCTCAGGACAAACTTAATTAAAAGTGACAGTTTTATATGTTACATTTTTTTGCAAGTCCCACTAAGGTTTAACTTTGATGATTTTTTTTTTTTTTTATTTATTTGACAGACAGAGATCACAAGTAGGCAGAGAGGAAGGCAGAGAAGGGGAGGAAGCAGGATCTCCGCTGAGCAGGGAGCCAGATGCGGGGCTTGATCCTAGGACCTTGGGATCAAGACCTGAGCCAAAGACAGAGGCTTTAACCCACTGAGCCACCCAAGCACTCCTAACTTTGATGATTTTTTAATCAATTTTATTTCCTAAGGTTATAGACTTTCCCCCCAAAATATCTTTCTTGTTATGTATGTATGCCTTCTCTGTCTTTTAAAAGAATTATAATCAGTTACTTGTCCATCAATATGTTTTAAGTTGTTAGGTGGTCATAATCAAATAATTAAATCATATGGCAAAATTATTACTGGATCAAGAACAAACAAAAATATATAGACTTGGAAATAGTCAACGAAGAGACATAAAAAAGGTCCATTTTATAAATGTATAGGGATACATTTCACCATATTATCAATGTTCCCTCTAACCCTAAGATGCTTCATTCCTATCAATAATAACATTTCTAATACAGAAATGTTTGGATTAGAAATAGCCATGTAGTGGGACACTTCTATTACATGCATGAGGAAATCCATTATTGCCTTAATGGCTAATCAAATGTTACTTCTTCTGTGGTAATCTGTATCTGTATAAACTTGTTTGAGTGAACAAGCTATTTTGGAAATAACTCGTATACCGGTTAGAATATTTGTCTGAATATTTCAAATTATTTGCATATCATTCAGATTATACTAAAAATGCAGTTTTGTATTTTTAGTATTTTGTATTCTTGTGGTTTATGCTCACATGCTCAGACTATTCCTAATAGCCAGTTTTTTTCTAAGGTAGCTGGGATTGGGGAGGCTCCAAGCTTGAGCCACCTGCCATGTAGTATTAGTCATTGACAAAACCCTGGACCATGACTTAACTCCCATCTTCCCTCATGATGACTCACCTTTTGTTGGTCATGAGCTTTCCTGTTAGTGATTCTTTATTCCAGTACTGATCCATCAGTAAATTTCTATTAACAGTGAGTGTATCTGAAGCAAATTTCAGAAACTGGCCCATTTCCCTAAAAAGGAGCTCTTTAACTCTTATGCAGATTTACTCACCTCTACCAGAATTACTGACTCATCTTGAGTTAGTTAGGACTCTTTATCAAGCCACTGGTCTAATTACATTGGGCTCCTGGCTTAACAAAAGAAATGCATTAAAAGGATATTGTCCCATAATAGTAAAAATTTGCTCCAAAGTGATTTATGTCCTCCAACCTTTATATAGAAGTGGCTGGAAACTTTATTTTTTATATGACTTCATGGGTACCATCTTACACACGTTGCTTAATTACAACGTTCTAATTTTTCAGAAGAAACTGAATGTGATAAGCTAATAATCATGTTCAACTTCCCTTGTGATTGTTGAGTGAATAAACAACTGGGTAAGTGATTTGATTTTCATGTGTTTTTTAACATTTCATATCTGAAACCATAGCTTCAAAATGTAGTCCTAGACCTTGACTATGTATTTATTTAAAGAAAAAATGTCCACGTTATTCAAATTTCTATGTAGTAAAAAAAAATGGTCCATACATTATTATTTGACAAAATAATATGCATGTAACCTTGGCACAATCCAGGGAGACACTTGTAAAATATTTCATTCTATAAAATTACATAATTCTTATTCATAATAATGTCATTATCTTATTAAATTCATTCACCTCAGATCTGTAGACATTAAATACTATTTTTTAGGTAAATATCTTCAGAAATGAATTTAAAGGATAACCATGACACAGTATGTTTCTGAAAATTGGGTGAAAATGTATTGATTTTATTTGTGAATGCATTGTTCAGCTATTTGTCCCAGCTTTGAAGGTTTTATTTTATTTTGCTTTAATTTTTTTAAAATTTATTCATTTGAGAGGAAGAGAGAGAATATACAAGAGCACAAGCAGCGGGGAGGGTCAGAGGAAGAAGCAGACGCCCCGCCGAGCAGGGTGCCAGACAAGGGGCTGGATCCCAGGACCACAGGATCATGACCTGCGCTGAAAGCAGAAGCTTAACTGACTGAGCCACCCAGGCACCCCGCTTTGTTTTAAACTATATTCTAACTATTGGAGTTTTAAGCACTGCTGAATTGAGTGTATGGGAGTTCTTTAGATTTTTTTTTTTTTTTTGAGTGACAGTGTTATATTCTACCAAACTAAATAAGTAGACAGTGATGAATCAGGGAGGGCATCAACCATGGACTAGAAGTTACTGTTCTTCTTATGGTCATTGGCTGGTTTATAGTTGAAGGCTCTGGTACAAATGGTGCAGATACCCATTATAAAAAGTGGAAAATTCACTGACCAAGCCCCAGATGCAGGCGATTTGGGATCACCAAGCTTGACAGAGCTCAGATTCTACACATTTTCTGGGCACTTGATCAGTGTTCTTTTTTGTTGTACTTCTCTTGTCATAGTTTTGTTTCAGAACCATCACAATACTTTCCCAGATCAGATCTTTTGGTGTCTATATTCCTCCATCACCAACTATGTTGTTACATTTCTCTTTATATATATGCCTTTGTCATGATGACAGTGACAGAGTTGGTGTTTTGTGTGTCATTGCAGTTGCAGGACTCAACACAGAGATTGAAACCTAAAATAGTATAGAAAACTATGGCTAATAATGAGTAAATGGAGGGAGGATTTAAAGCTTCATGGTTGAAAAGTGATTGAGGAGTTAAGAAAGTGGACTTGCAGAAGTTTAATGATGATGATGATGATAGTGGTGGTAGTGATGATGTATTATTGCCTATGAACAGAGTGCAAAGATTTGGGTTATTTAATGGTTGATCTTTGGAAAAAACTGAATCTGTTTGTGAATGATCAGATGCCACTATTGTATTTGGAATCTGTTGCTTTTTTTCCATTATATGAAAGATTAGAATCTGGCAATACAAGGGATTTGGAGATTAGTAAAAAGTTATTATTACAACTTTGATAAAATATACTAAGAAATTCAAAGGGAGTAAAAGAAGCAGGAACTGGCTGGGGAATGAGAGAGCGATGTTTCACTAGCTGAATCAAGGAACCATGATGACTGATTGAATGTGATCAGGGAGTAATCAAGTATGATTCAAGGTTTATGAAGAAAAATAAACACCGTACATAAAAGTCTTCTGTGTTCCCAAAATATCCCTTGTGGAATGTGGAGGGAGATGTGAATTTTATCTCCTTTCTACATTTATTTTTTTATTTTTTTTTTCTTTTAAAGATTTTATTTATTTATTTGACAGAGAGAGATCACAAGTAGGCAGAGAGGCAGGCAGAGAGAGAGAGAGGAGGAAGCAGGCTCCCTGCTGAGCAGAGAGCCCGATGCGGGACTCGATCCCAGGACCCTGAGATCATGACCTGAGCCGAAGGCAGCGGCTTAACCCACTGAGCCACCCAGGCGCCCATCCTTTCTACATTTTTAATAGTACTTCAGGGACAAGGTAACCATGTACCAAAGTTCTTTCCATTATGGAAGATATTTTTATAAGCAGATTTCTTTTTCTTGACTCTCTTATTTAGCCCCTTAGATATTTTAATGAAGAGAGTCACTTGTTTCATTTTATTAGTACTCACTTAAGTGACTGTTTCTTTCAAGAGGTGATTTTTGCTTGATGTCTTTTTTCTAATGTTTTGAAGAAAGGGTTTAAATATAATCACCCACTTAGACCTAGCATGGAAACCAGTATTCTTCTCAACATGAAATTTCAATATCTATAGAAATACATACATGAACAAGAAAAATTAAAAATAAAAAGTAGGAAGTTAAAACATTAAAGTTAAAAGGATTTTGATTTCAGTAGATGTGTTTGTGCTACCAGTCATATTTCAAATAAAGAAAAATATCACATATAGGCATAGTAGAAGAGAAAAGTAGCCCAAACTCTCTTATTACAATTTTGTAAAAAAGAAACTTGGAAGGAGAAGTTGCATTTCAATATATTTTGAGCCATCATGTACATTTATAAATACATAATTATTAAAATATATAAATTATAATTTATATTTTTGTTCAAATGTGAGCTAGTAAAAATACCAGTTAAAATAGAAAACAAAGGTCAAGAGAGTAAATGTGTAAAATACTGAAGCTGAATATATGAATATTTAATAATAGCTGGAAATATACTGTAGAACATTTGAGGGTGTAGTTGATACCTTCAATCCACATGAAACAAATCTTCCACACTTTGAATAGTTTTTATTATCCAGAAATATGCCTCATGTGTTATAACTTTGTTAAGTCTCATAAAATATTCCTTCCAATTCTAAGGGAGTTTATTCAATCAGTCAGAATTTTCCTTTTTATTCAAAGGTACTTCTGTTCTGTTACCACATGGACTGCTGCCTATTTCCTCACCATCAGCTACTTTCAGTTCCTGTGTCCACCATTTTCTCTTTTTGACCTACTTCACATTGTACCACATCCGTTCTTTTTATTAGCTTACAATAGAACCCCAAGAATTATTGTTCTTATTAGACGTTTATTGAAAAGGCATTAATAAAACTAATATATTACCAAAAAAGTTTGTATTTCATTATTAGATAAAACTGGTTGTTGCACAGCGTAGTTAAAATTCCACTGACTCAGTCTTCCTTGTAATTTTGTTTTCTTCCTTTCTCTTCTTTCCTCTCTTTTGATCCTCCACATCATTCATATGTGTGTGTGTATGTGTGTATTTATAATATATTGTGTCATTCTGTATATATAATGTGTATATATATTTTTTCAAATCTGTTTTATTTTTTATTTTGTCTCAGAAACTCAATATTTATTTTATCTATTAAATAAAGTGATTCAGCTCATTTTTTTAAAATTATTTATTTATTTATCAGAGAGAGAGGGAGAGAGAACAAGCATAGGCAGACAGAATGGCAGGCAGAGGCAGAGGGAGAAGCAGGCTCCCCGCTGAGCAAGGAGCCCGATGTGGGACTCGATCCTGGGATGCTGGGATCATGACCTGAGCCAAAGGCAGCTGCTTAACCAACTGAGCCACCCAGGTGCCCCCAGCTCATTTTTTGTTTCACATTTTCCTTGAAGAACATTATCTGAAGAAGGCAATAGTCTACTCACATTTATCACCCCAGATCACTTGACTCCTCCTAAATTACCATCTTCAGTACTTCGAAGTTTATCGCTCTTTCATAACATTCAAGAGATGGCAGCAAGTTATTCTTTAAATGGCCTTTTTCATACATGGATTTTATGAAGTTGAGGAATATTCCCTCTATCCCTATACTTTGAAGAGTTTTAATCAGTAAAGGATGCTGTATTTTGTCAAATGCTTTTCCTGCATCAATTCAGAGGACCATGTGGTTCTTCTCTCTTCTCTTATTCATTTACTCCATCACATTGATTTGCATATGCTGAAAAACCTTGCATCCCAGGGATAAACTCCCTCTGATCATGGTAGAAAATCTTTTTAATGTACTATTGGATCCTATTAGCTGCAATCTTGTTGAGAATCTTGGCATTCATATTCAGCAGGGATATTGGTCTGAAACTCCTTTTTGATGGGGTCCTTGCCTGGTTTGGGGATCAAGGTAATGCTGGCTTTGTAAAAAGAGTCTGGAAGTTTTCCTTCTGTTTCTATTTTTTGAAACAGCTTCAGGAGAATAGGTATTATTTCTTCTTTGAATGTTTGGTAGAAATCCCCAGGAAATCCGTCAGGTCCTGGGCTTTTTGATCACTGTTTCAATCTCGTTACTAATTATTTGTCTGTTCAGGTTGTCAATTTCTTCCTGTTTCAGTCTTGGAACTTTATAGTTTCCAGGGTTGCACCCATGTCTTCTAGGTTGCTTAACTTATTGGCATATAGATGTTGATAATATTTTCTGATGGTTGTTTTTATTTCCTTGGTGTTAGTAGTGACCTCTCCCCTTTCATTCATAATTTTATTAATTTGGGTTCTTTCTCTTTTCTTTTGGATTAGTCTGGCCAGTGGTTTATTGATCTTACTCATTCTTTCAAGAACCACCTTCTAGTTTTGTTGATGTGTTCTACTGTTTCTCCGGTTTCTAATTCATTGATCTATGCTTTAATCTTAATTATTTCCCTTCTCATGTATGGGGTAGGCTCAATTCATTGTTGATTTTCTCCAGTTCTTTAAGGTGTAAAGACAGTTTATATATTTGGGATTTTTCCATTTTTTTGAGTGAAGCTTAGTCAGTTATGTATTTGTCCTTAGGACCACCATTGCTGTATCCCATAGGTTCATTCTCATTGGTTTCCATGAATTGTTTAAGTTCTTCTTTGATTTCCTCATTGATCCAAACATTCTTGAGAGGATGATCTTTAGCTTCCAAGTGTTTGAATTTCTTCCAGACTTTTTCTTGTGATTGAATTGTGGTTTCAAATCATTGTGATCTAAGAATATGCAGGGAATAATCTCATCAATTCTAACCTGATTTGTGACCCAATATGTGGTCTATTCTGGAGAAAGTTTCATGTGCACTTGAGAAGAATGAGTGTTCTGTTGTTTTAGGGTAGAGTGTTCTACATATATCTGAGATACATCTGGTCCAAAGTGTCATTAAAAGCTCTTGTTTCTTTATTGATTTTCTGCTTAGATGATCGTCCATTGTCCTGTACAATCATTGTGTTCTTATTAATATGTCTCTTTACTTTGATTAACAGTTGTCTTATGTAGTTGGCTTCTCCCATGCTGGTGACATGAATATGTGCAATTGTTAGATCTTCTTTTTGGATAGACCCTTTAAGAATGATGTAGTGCCATTCAGTATCTCTGACTACAGTCTTTAGCTTAAAATCTAATTCATCTGATATGAGAATCACTATCTCAGCTTTCTTTTGAGGTTCGTTGGCATGAAAGATGGTTCTCCATCCCTTCACTTTCAGTCTGGATGTATCTTTAGGTTCAAAATGCATGTCTTGTAGGGGAGCCTGAGTGGCTCAGTGGGTTAAGGCCTCTGCCTTTGGTTCGAGTCATGATCCCAGGATCCTGGGATCGAGCCCTGCATCGGGCTTTCTGCTCAGCAGAGAGCCTGCTTCCTCCTCTCTCTCTGCCTGGCTCTCTGCCTACTTGTGATCTCTGTCTGTCAAATAAATAAATAAATAATCTTAAAAACAAACAAACAAACAAACAAACAAAATTCATGTCTTGCAGACAGCATATGACTGGGTCCTCTCTTATTATCCATTCTGCAACCCTGTGCCATTTTATAGGAACATTGAGGCCATTCATGTTGAGAATGATTATTGAAATATATGTTTTTATTGTCATCATGTTGCCTGTGAGGACCTTGTTTCTAAGATTGTCTCTGTAAATTTATGTTCTATATCACTCTTGGTGTCTTTCTTCTTTTATAGAACACCCCCCCTTAATATTTATTGTAGAACCAGCTTGATGGTCACATAATTTTTTACTCTTTGCTAGTCTTGAAAGTTCTTTATCTCTCCATCCATTCTGAATGTCAGCCTTGCTGGATAAAGTATTCTTGGCTGCATGTTCTTCTCATTTAGTGCCCTGAATATGTCTTTCCAGCCCTTTCTGGCTTGCCAGATTTCTGTGGACAGGTCTGACATTATTCTGATGCTCCCCCCTCGGTACGTAGGAATCTCTTTCCCATAGCTGCAGTGAATATCATCCCCAATGGGGAAAAGCTGAGAGCCTTCCCGTTGAGATCAGAAACATGACAAAGATGCCCACTCTTGCCACTATTGTTCAACATAATAGAAGTCCTAGCAATAGCAATCAGACAACAAATAGAAATAAAATGTATTCAAATTGGTAAAGAAGAAGTCAAGCTCTCTCTTGGAAGATGACATGATACTTAATCTGGAAACCAAAAATCTCCACCCTCAAATTACCTGAACTCATACAGCAATTCAGTAATGTGACAGGATACAAAATCAATGCACAGAAATCAATTGCTTTCTTATACACACACAATGAAATTGTAGAAAGGGATATTAGAGAATTGATTCAATTTACAATAGTACCAAAAAACATAAGATACCTTGGAATAAACCTAACAAAAGAGGTAAAGGATTTATACTCAAGGAACTATAGAGCCCTCATGAAATAAATTGAAGAAGACACAAAAAGATGGGAAAGCAGTCCATGCTCATGGATTGGAAAAATAAACATTGTTAAAATGTCTATGCTGCCCAGAGCAATCTATACTTTCAACACCATTCTGATCAAAATACCATTGATATTTTTCAAAGGGCTGGAACAAACAATCCTAAAATTTGCATGGAACTAGAAAAGACCCCAAGTCATGAAAGAAATGTTGAAAAACAAAGCTAGGGACATCATGTTGCCTGATTTCAAGCTTTATTACAAAGCTGTGATCACTGAGACAGCATGGTACTGGCACAAAAACAGAACATAAACCAATGGAACAGAGTAGAGAGCCCAGATATGGATTCTCAACTCTAAGGTTAAATAATCTTTGACAGAGCATGAAAAAAATAACCAGTGGAAAAAAGACAGTCTCTTTAATAAATGGTGCTGGGAAAATTGGACAGCTGCATACAGAAGAATGAAACTTGACCATTCTCTTACACCAAAGAAAAAGATAAACTCTAAATGGATGAAAGACCTCAATGTGAGACAGGAATACATAAAAATGCTAGAGGAGAACAAATGCTTTGACATCAGTCATAGCAACTTCTTTCAAGACACGTCTCCAAAAGCAAAGGAAGCAAAAGCAAAAATGAACCTTTGGGACTTCATCAAAATCAAAAGCATCTGCACAGCAAAGGAAACAGTCAACAAAACAAAAAGGCGACCCACAGAATGGGAGAGGATATTCACAAATGACACTACAGACAAAGGGCTAACAGCCAAGATCTATAAAGAACTTGTCAAACTCAACACCTAAAAAATAGGTCATCAAATCAAAAAATGGGCAGAAGATATGAATAGACACTTCCACAAAGAAGATGTGCAAATGGCTTAAAGACACATGAAAAAATGTTCATCTTCATTAGCCATCAGGGAAATATAAATCAAAAACCACATTAAGATACCACCTTACACCAGTTAGAATGGCAAAAATTTTACAAGGCAAGAAGCAACAAATGTTGGAGAGGATGTGGAGAAAGGGGAACCCTCTTTCACTGTTGGTGGGAATGCAAGTTGTTGCAGCCACTTCAGAATACAGTGTGAAGATTCCTGAAAAAATTAAAAATAGAGCAACCTATAACCTGGCAATTGCACTACTGTGTATTTACCCCAAAGATACAGATGTAGCAAAAAGAAGGTCCATACTTACCCCAATGTTAATCGCAGCAGTATCTACAAAAGCCAAACTGTGAAAAGAGCTGAGATACCCTTCAGCATATCCATTCATCTGGTGGTGGATCACCATATCCGTAGGGTCCATAATTCCACCAGAAAGGATGAATACCCAACTTTTGCATCAACATGGATGGGACTGGAGGAGATTATGCTGAGTGAAATACGTCAAGCACAGAGAGTCAATTTCAATTATCATATGGTTTCACTTACTTGTGGAACATAAGGAATAGCATGGAGGACATTAGGAGTAGGAAAGGAAAAATGAAGTGGGGGAAATGGGAAGGGGAGATGAACCGTAAGAGACTGTGGATTTCAAGAAACAAACAGAATTTTAGAGGGGAAGGGAGTGGGAGGATGGGTGAACCCGATGGTGGGTATTACAGAGGGCATGTGTTGCATGGAGTAGTGGCTGTGGTGCATACAATGAGTCTAGGAACACTACATCAAAAACTAATGTTGTATTATATGGTGACTGACATAACACAATCAAGATAAATAAATAAAAATAAGTGACCTTTTTCTCATTCTAAAAATATAATTGTCATAAAGTGGTTAAGATAAAACTAGCCAAAAACTCTAGAGAAACAACTTTTCTATTAATAAGAATTGTTGGCTGATCTTTGTTGTGTGACTGCTTGTGAGAAGAACTGAATGAAGGATCTGAACAGACACCTCAACAAGGAAGATATAAAGAGGGTAAATAAACATGAAAATATGTTCAACATTACATACTATTAGGGAATTTCAAGTCAAAACAAGGTACCACTACACACCTTTAAAAATGGTAACAACTCAGAGCACCTGGGTGGCTCAGTCATTAAGCGACTGCCTTCAGCTCAGGTCATGGTCCCAGGGTCCTAGGATCTAGCCCTGCATCATCTCCCTGCTCAGCAGGAAGCCTGTTTCTCCTTCTCCCTTCCTCCTGCTTGTGTTCCCTCTTTCACTGTGTCTCTCTATGTCAAATAAATAAATAAAATCTTTTTTTAAAAAATGGTAACAACTGAAAACATTGACAACTCCAAATGCTACTGAAGATGTGGATAAACAGCAACTCTCATTCATTGCTGATGGGAATGCAAAATGATACATGCACTTGGAAGATAGTTTGGCTTTCTTTTTCTTTTTCTTTTTTCTTTATTTTTTTAGCAAAATTAAAGAAAATTTTACCATATCCCCCTGCAAGCATGCTCCTTGGTATCTACCAAAGTCAGTAGAAAACTTATATTCACACAAAACCTTCACACACAACATTGAAATCCCTCAAAATGTTACAATTAGAATTACCGTATGACCCAGCAATTTTGCCTCATAATATTTATCCAAAAGAATTAAAGTCAGGATCTCAAAGAGACATGCATTCCTGTGTTCATTACAGCAGTAATCACAATAGTCAAAATGTGGATACAACCTAAATGTTTGTCATTGGATACAATGAGACATTATTTATCCATAAAAAAGAAGGAAATCCTGCCATATGTGTCAATGTAGATGGGCCTTGGAAATGCTATGTAACATGAAATAAGCCAATCTCAGGACAGATACTACAGGATTCCATTTAGATGAGGTATCTAAAATCATCTACCTCAGAAAGTATATTGGTGTTAACAAGGGCGGGTGGGAGGACTGAGTGGGACTTGCTGTGCATCTGGCATAAAGTTCCAATTGTACAATATAAATAAATTCTGCAGATCTGCTGTACACTGTTGTGTCTATTGTTAACTGTAGTGTATTGTACACGTAAAACTTTGTTAAGAGGGCAGATCTCATGTAATCTCTTCTTATTACAATAATGAAAGCCAAAAGCCAAACAAAACAAAACAAAACAAACAACAAAAAAAGCACTGCACAAGGATGTTTATAGCGACTTTGTTTATAATTTCTAAAACTTGGAACCAAGAAGTCCTTTGATAGGTGAGTGGATAAGTAAGCTGTGGTATATAAAGATGATGGGATATGATTCAGTGTTAAGAAGAAATAAACTATCAAGCCAAAAAGGGTATGAAGGTAACTTAAATGCAGACTACCTAGGGAAAGAAGCTAATATGAAAAGGCATACTGTATGAGTCCAACTCTGATATCCTGGTAAAAGCAAGACTACGGAGACAGTAAAAGGATCAGTGGTTGCCAGAGGTTTGCGGTGAGGAAAGCACGAGTAGGTATGGTATGTAAGATAGTATGTAGGTTAGTGTAACTGTTCTGTATCGTACTGTAATGGTGGGCACATGTCATTATACATTTGTCAGACTCATAGAATGTGCACCAATGTAAACAGCAGACTTTGGGTGGTAAAGATGCATTGGTATAAGTTCACTGATTGTAACAAGCATACTGCTCTGGTGAGGAATGTGGAGGAGACTGTGCATGGGAAGGCAGAGCAGGGGGTATATGAAAATTCTCTTTAACTTTCTGCTCAATTTTATTGTGAACTTAAAACGGCTCTAAATGTCTATTTTAGGAGTGCCTGGGTGGCTCAGTCCATTAAGCATCTGCCTTCACCTCCAGTCATGAGCCCCAGGGTCCTGGGATGGAGCCCCATGCCAGGCTTCCCACTCAGCAGGGAGTCTGCTTCTCCCTCTCCCTCTCCCCGTTGCTTGTGCTCGCTCTCTCATGCTCTCTCTCTTAAATAAATATTTTTTAAAAGATCTATTAAAAAATTAAAAAATAAATGTCTGCTTTAGATAAGTACATTGAATGGCCTAGAGATAATATCATTAATGTAAATTTTATCAAAACGAAAGAAGCCTTTACGAAGTCATATTTTGTGAAACATGAAAAAGGGTAATGATTACTTAGATTAGACATCAAAGGAAAGATAGATACTATACAGCCATCATTCCAGTATATCATCTTGGGAAATGTTCGTTTGTTCTAGTGATTGTTGAGGACGGAATGAAAACACATCTCTTTTCCTTTTGCCACAATCTACTCTTAAAGTTTTTGTCACTGTAATAGGGCCATATTGGGGGACACCCAGAAGCCTTCTATTTTAAATAGTGATTGAAACAAATTTGGGGAATGAGGAAACTGATACCCTAAAAAAAACCCCTGAATATGCCCTAAATATACAAAAATAAAACGAGCAGAAACAGAAATATTTCAGAACTGGGTCCAATGATTTAAACTCCCGCTTTCATCGTGAGGAAAACGAAATTAAAACATTAAAACTGGTCCCATCACCACACAAAAGCACATACACACACAGGAACATAGACACAACTTGCACACTCACACACACTTTGATTACGTGTCCAGTATGATTCCAACAACATTGTTTATTCTTGAGATAAACAGAACAGAACCAAAGGGCAGATCAGTCAATCATGTTGGACAGTTTGGTATTGGTTCTCCAGGCAATCTCTTATTTCTAAGAAATGAGATCTGGAAGCATGATGCTTTGTGAGATGCTAATATTAAGCAGAGCAACTTTGATGCCTGGTGACAAAGTGTGTCCGTAGTTATGGGAGTGATTATTTTGGCTGCTTTTTATAGAGCAGTGTTCTTTATTGTCCCCCTCATGGTTCCATGAACATCTGGATTGCAATTCTTACACGTACTTTGCATTTTTCATGATGATAGCCTTTGAAAGTTCAGTAACAATGTCTTCAAAGAGATTTATCAACAAGAATTATTAGCATATGACAGTCAGAGGAGGATAAAAAACATTATGGACTGATTGTTATAAATGACAGCCTGTTTTCTGGGGATCACACACACACACATGAATAAAACCTATAGAGCAGTTGAGGGAAAAACATGTTCCTGCTTGGAGCTGGAGAGAGTGGAAGAGCTAAAGTTTATTGGAATATGGTCATTTTGTCAGAATATTTTCATAACAAAATATTTCATTTATTTTTACGTCAAGTTGGTGAAGTTTACCTACATAAATTTTTATTGACTTTGAAATAAAAACACAGCAGGGGCGCCTGGGTGGCTCAGTGGGTTGAAGCCTCTGCCTTCAGCTTGGGTCATGACACTAGAGTCCTGGGATCCTCTGCTCAGCAGGGAGCCTGCTTCCTCCTCTCTCTCTCTCTCTCTCTGCCTGCCTCTCTGCCTACTTATGATCTCTCTCTGTCATAAAAATAAATAAAATCTTCAAAAAAAAAAAAAAAACAAACACAGCAGTACAAATCTCTGATATGATCTTTGACATAACATATGGTTTCAGTCATTTAACCTCCTTATATTTGTATTTATTCATATTTAATACAGATAATAGTACTGACCCACTTCAGATACAAATTGTAAGGAATAACTCATAAAATAGGATACTTATGACAATTTATTAGACTTTGTAATAGATGTATAGATCATTTTAACAAGCTCATATAAGTTTTTCATTATGATATATATTTTATCATCTTATATTTTGAATGGATAAGATATATTAAAAACAGTAGTAAATGTGTGGTAAATTGTAACTATAAATTTCAAAACAAAATGCTACTTCTTTTTCATATTTATGTAAGAGTATAATAAACCTACATTTTAGCAATGTTTTTCTAGGAAATAAAGAAATTTTAGGAATTTAGGAAATCTAGTGCCAATAACTATATTCACAAGATGTATCTCATTCGATCCATGGACGTCAGAAATAGCATGACAATATTTTTACCATTTTATAAATGAGGAAATTAGGGCTCCATGAACATAATAGAACATTAATGGTGGAAGGTTTATTCAACATTTTCTAGTTTTATCCAACACATAAATTCTAGATTTGGTCTAGGAGGCGGTTTGTGGTATTTAAAAAGCACTCATTGCTGCCTTGTGGGAGAATGTGCGTCCTCTCGGCTTCGACACTCCCCGTTCCTCACACGCCTCCATCTGAGCTTCTTCAGGGAATTGCTTTGCCAAAGGGACTTCCTGCCAGTACCTCTGATCACTTCTGGTCAGAAATTTGCAGAAGTATTGAGTTGTTCTGCCATGTTTCCTTTTCTTTTTTTCTTTAATTTTAAAGATTTTATTTATCTATTTGACAATGACCCAGTCAGAGGTTAACACAAGCAGGGCAGTGGGAGAGGGAGAAGCAGGCTTCCCACTAAGCAGGGAGCCCAGTGCGGTCCAGATCCAGGACCCTGGGATCATGTCTCCAGCTGAAGGCAGACACTTAATGACTGAGCCACCCAGGCACCCCTACCATGTTTTATCTAATTTGCCATAGAGGCTGTCCATTCACTGGACCTAAGAATGAGGATAAGGGAACAGAACTGTAGTTCATTCATGACTGACATGTTGCTGTAAGGGAATACTGAAGGGAATTGGGGGTAGGGATAAGTTTGGGAAGGAGCACATATTTTCTTTTGAAAACCGCAAAGATTTAGGATTGTTTGATGTAGGCTAAGATGATACGTAATTGGATGGAATGCTTTTAAATAGTTCTGGAAACTTCTTACCTCATGAGAAATACCATATTTTAGATAACTCTAAAACGTATCCTATTTTATCAACTAAAATCCTCCACCCTCTCATTTCCATTCCTTCATCCAACTTCCTTAGTTGAGAACTTTAAACAGTAATATCTTCTATATGGCTACCGTTTAAATACTTGATTATCATCGCATCCCATCTAAGGGTCACCGTCTATCACCGTCATGGTTTGCTAACCCTCATAGTGAGAGCCAATACCACCTGCATTATTGTCCATATTCATATGCTAGTCCCTTGTCTTCATCAAGAGGACTTTACTCTGCTAGGAGTCTCTTGACCCGGAAGATAAAAGTTGCAAATATAATTTTAATGTTGATTCTAGTAACTTCATGAGACCTAGCTACTCTTTAGTATAAACCTCTTGAATGACTGTTTACACAGGAGACTATTACCCTCATCTCAAAATGCGAATTTCTTTCTGCTCCTAATCATAAATTATCATAATGATTTCTATCTGATTCTGATCAAATTCTGTTTAAACCATCTGAGGTTAGACTTCAACATATTGATTAATTAATTAATTAATTTTTTAGGGGAAGAGAGGCAGAGGGAGAGTGAAAAAGAGAATCTTAACCAGGCTCCATGCCCATGTGGAGCTGAACTTGGGCTCGATCTCATGACTCTTAGATTTTGACGTGAGCCAAAATCAATAGTCAGACCCTTACCCAACTGAACAACCGAGGCACCCCTCAATGTATTTTTTGACATGGCCCTTCTCTCTGTGAGGATGCTCCTAAGACTATCATCATAGAACAACAGCCTATTTATCAACAAATTGTTTTGGTGATGTTTTGGGAACCAAACATTTGGCATTCAGATTAAAAAAAAAAAAAAAATTACATTGTGGGATGTCTGGGTGGCTCAGTGAGTTAAGCAACTACCTTCAGGTCAGGTCATGATCCCAACCAATATCCTTTGATCTAGTCCTTCATAGGCTCCTTGCTCAGCCAGGACCCCACTTCTCCCTCTGCCTGCTTCTCCTCCTGCTTGTGTTCTCTCTCTCTGTGACAAACAAATACATAAAATCTTAAAAAGAAAAAAAAAGAATATGGAAAAATTACGTTGTGTCTCTCTAGTTGTTTGTGCTCTATTTCTTGCCTATCCTGTGTCTCTCTAGTTGTTTGAGCCTTTTCCCTGTCCCTCAACTACCAAGAGAGAAGAATAATTTAGATGAAAGTTATTCAAATTATAACCCACAAATCATGTAAGTAAGAGAAAATTAAATCATATTAAAATTGTTCCTTTCAAGAACTTTGTCAATTAAAAAATAAATGAACTTAGCCTCTCCTCCCTTAAGTAGTGTGTTGGGAGACTGTAGCTGGGGTAAATGATCAAAAGTCAGATTACAAAGAAAGGAATAAAAAGAGGAATATAGACAAACAAAAGGGTAGAAACAGGGTGCCTGGGTGGTTCAGTGGGTTAAGTTGCTGTCTTTGGCTTAGGTCATGATCCCAGTGTCCTGGGATCAAGCCCTGCATCGGTCTCTCTGCTCAGCAGGGAGCCTGCTTCCCATCCCACCCCCAAACCCCTGCCTACCTCTCTGCCTGCTGTGATCTCTCTGTCAAATAAATAAATTCTTTAAAAAAAAAAGGGTAGAAACAAAGTGGTTATGTATCATAAATGATTTGTAAGGAATGTGAGGTTAAAAATGGGGGTATAGTGAGTACAGACTTTACCTGTATTAAAACTCAGATGTGAAGAAAATTGTTATTAAAAACAAAAGTTTTTTGGGACGCCTGGGTGGCTCAGTTGGTTAAGCAGCTGCCTTCGGCTCAGGTCATGATCCCAGCGTCCTGGGATCGAGTCCCACATCGGGCTCCTTGCTCCGCAGGGAGCCTGCTTCTCCCTCTGACTCTGCCTGCCTCTCTGCCTGTGCTCGCTCTTGCTCTCTCTCTCTCTCTGACAAATAAATAAATAAAATCTTTAAAAAAAAAAACACAAAAGTTTTCATGGCTTATTTGGCCTTCCTCTTATATTCTCATTATGCATTCGTCTACAGGAAAAAAAAATCATATTGGATTGCATGTTATGAAATATCTTTAATAATTAAGTTAGTCTTCTTTGCAAACCATCTCTAATTAGAATACACAATTTTCAGTCATTTGGATAGGTTTTCCTTATGCTGACTTGGTGTCACCTTGGTTCTGTTAAAGAACATATATTCAACTAAGTAAATGTAAAGATCTAATTTGTTTCATTCAATGATTCATGAACCAGGCAGCAACCTATCCAACAAACTGGAGGGCTCCAAGGAGTTATAACAGAGGGAAGAAGGGTTTTATAGGTAGAAACAAGAGTGGGACAAGGAAGTTATTAGCAAAAAAGAAAGGATTGTTTCAGGTAAGGTCACCTTTCCTTAGTGGAAAGAGCAAGCAGTCTTATCAACATATTACCTCACTGGTACTGAACAAGAATTTCCAGACTGATTGGTTTAAAATTACACGCCTAGGAGAGTCTGAAACTGCAGTTAGGTTAGGTAGTATGTCTTGGTGGGGCTTAAGACAAGAGACTAATGTTGAACCTGTTGTTTGCAGAGAACCCCTCTAACTCTCAGAGACATACGCAATCTCTCTGTATTACTGAAGAAATGAGAAGCAGTTCAGACTGCTAAACCTTAGAGTCTCTCTCTCTGCCTGACCGTACTGTGGGGCAAAACTGCTGTGACTATACCATAGGTAGCTGTTGGTTGTGAATGGGCGGGTCTCTTCGGGTCCTACTTGGAGAGCAGTGGAACGGTTCTTTGCCCTCTTTTGCTCATTGAAGGCATTGCTATTTTTTTCAAACAAAAACAAAAAAGAGTGAAATTAGGACCTAGATAGTCATTTCTCTCTCTTCTTTTCCCTCAAAACTTTCCAGCTGAGAATGTAGTTGAATTAGCTTCCACTCTTCTGTCCTTTTTGCTTAGTTCATACAGGTGACTCCTACATCCCTGCCTCACTGGAAGAACTTCAGTATTTGAGCTGTCTGAAGTACAGCTGTTGATATGGTAGAGGAATAAAATCTTTTCTCAAGTAAAAGCCTGACTTACAAAGACCCATTGTCTTGTGCATAATCCAATTTGAATGTAAAAAAAAAAAAAAATTAATACTGTTTGAGCCTTTCTCCTTTCATTCCATATGTAATAAATTTTAATTTTCTTTTAAGTAGATGGATGCCTAGGGAAGTCCAGGGCAAAGGCCAGATACTTGAGAAAGCAAAAAGATGAAAAAATAAAATTTTAAAATCTATTATTCCTTTTAGAGTGGTTTATGTAAAAGCTCACCACATCTATTTACAAAATTCATCTCAATTTACTTTGATACTTTACATTTTACATGTGTCTTAATCTTCTTATATAATTAAAAATATTAAATATTAAAACATAAAAGTAATACAAGATTTCTAATAAAAAGCATCACTTCTCTAACCCATCCCAAAAGCACTTTTCAGATTAGTACTACTTTTTCTGTTTTTAATAATTAAGGTAAATATATGGACCTTAAGTTCATTTGAGTGAGTTTTGACGACTCCACACTCATTAAACTCACTCTTCAGTCACATATAGGACATTTCCATCAAACTCAGAGAATTCTCTTATTCTTATGTCTATTCATAGCTGAAGGGGTGCAGAATTTGACACCCCAAAATATGGCTTTTTAACATAAGCGTTATTTTAGACTGATTATTTTTAAGAAATTGCAGACCTGGGCAAAGCTAAAAAGTCTGAGTAGAAATTACATTTTGGTAAAAGACTTACATTTACAAGGGAAATCTTTTGTAGGGGTATCCTTTTACCAGGAAGAGAAAGATGATCAAATGTCTAGAAACTTTGATGGAGAAGGCTAGGAACTCAATCTGCATAGTAACAACCTACCTTTCTTTATTGTGCTTTTCCTGCTAGCCTCCTATTACTGTTTAACTTGCCTTTCAACAACTGCTTTTGTCTTCAGCAGAAGGTGGGGTTTAAGGTGGTGGCTTAGGCCATTTTGAGGAGTAACTCAGTTTTTCAGTCTATTTCCTATGTATAAGAAGGTATACTTGTTATTAAAGTTATATTTCTTTTTCTCCTATTAATCTGTCTTTCATTATAGAGGGATCCGAACCAAGAACCTAGAAAGGTAAAGGGAAAATCATTTTTCCTCCCCTACACAATCACCTACATTCCAGAAGGGAGACACTACTCATTTATATCACAACATATTACTTCTGCCTGTGTTCTTAAATTATTCACAATACAATCATAAATTATGTTTATGCCTGATTCCTTTCACCCAATGTAATTCTTTTGAGATTAATCCATATTGCTATATGTGTTAACGTTTCACTTCTTTTTAATGTTGTGTAATATTTTATTTATTGTAATTATGTAATTTGCCTAGTTTCTAATATGTGACTGCTATGAACATTTTTTACCTCATTTTGAGGAACATATATTTATAAGGCAAATACCTTGGTATGGAATTGTTGGTTGTAGGGTAGGTATCGCATTACAGTTCAAAAGTTGTGGGTTTTTTGGCTATTGTTCTTAAATAATACTGAAAATATTATCATGTATACATGTTGACCATTATACATCTTCTTATACTATTCATTTTTTATTGGTTTGTTTGTAATTTCTATTATTGAGTTATAGGAGTATTTTTATGCTCTGAACAGTAATTTATTATTTTGCATGTTTGGAAGTCAGAAGGACTAATTTAGAGGCAGATATGTTTACATAATGGAGGCTCTAGGGGGAGATCCTAGCCCTTAACTTTGTCAGCTTCCTCTAGAGGTTACTGGCATTAGATGAGGCACGGTTCCTTCCTTGAATCACTCTGGCCTCTCCTTTGTCACATCTACTCTGGCTCAGACCATCCTTGTGATTACTGTGGGTCCAGCCAGATAATCCAGCATAATTTTCTCATTTTGAGATTCTTAATCACATTTCCAAAATCCCTTTTTCCATAAAGGTAACATATTAACAGATTCCAGAGATTAGGGCATGTATATCTTTGAGGGGCCATTATTCCATCTACCAGAACACTTATTCTGTCATAAGAAATAATTGCTTTCCCCCATGGTCATGATGATAATATATTTTTATCCTATAAATTATATATATATATATATATATATATATATATATATATATATAAATATATATAATATCCAACCATCTTGTCAAATTCATTTATTAGAATTAGTTGGTTTTTTCATTTGTTTTAATTTTTTTGAATTTCACAAATGATGTCATTCATAAGAAGAGTGAAGTTTCTGAATTTTTATCCATATCTTTATTTTTCTTATCATACTATACAAATGCTTCAGTAAAACATTGATCTTAGATATGAAAGTGGATATCTTTGCCTATTTTCTGATGTGAGGTGAAAAGGATACTTCATTTAGCATTAGATTTATGTTAGCTATAGATTTTTCAAATAATCTTTTCAAATTGTTATTTTATTTTATTTTATGACTTTTATTACAATATACTCTATTACTAAATCATCTTTCATATTTTTATGATTTTATTTTTTGTTCTTTTAATTGATGAATTACATTTGTTCTTAACAATTTTTAGAAGTTTTGGGATCTTTTTTTTTTCCCCATAAATGATATGAAGATAGTACAGAGCTTCCCTGCACTCTTTTGGGAAGAAAACAAATTTATTCTTCAAAGTTTCTTCTGGTGGATCTAAGAATTAAATTCACATGAGACAGATTAACAGGAGAAAATCAAATTTAATTTCCCCAGATACATGAGAGATTAAAAGACAGAAAGGTAAAATGAGGTGTATATACATCCTGAGCTAAGGAAAGGGAGAGGGGTCTGGGGCTTCCGAGGGGAGGAGGGTAGTTCACAGGGCAGTAAGTTCAGGTATTTGGTAATTAGATATTTGACCCACTATATAGAACCCATCTATGGGATACTCAGGTAAAATTTATATCTGGTAATAACTCTAAGTGTTGGAAAGTTCCCAATTTACATTTTTCTAGGTAGATAAGGGAGGGGCAAAAGTCTCTCTTGAGCCTGCAGGGTCTTCTGTACCTTCAGCTCAAAATGGTCCACATGCCAAGTGGTGTATTTTGGGAAGACTTGCTGTGAACTCCTTCAAGCCCCTGATCAGTTTCCCATATTATTGATATCTTAAATTATTACTTTGCAACTTTTTTATAATTAATAAACATGTTGATACAATATTTTTAGTTAAAAAACATACTTCATTCAGATTTCCTTAGTTTATACCTAACATTGCTTTCTTTTCCAGAATTCCTTCCAAGACATCACAGTACATTTAGTTGTTGTATCTTCTCTTCTTTCCTTGAGTGTTTTCTCAGACTTC
Source organism: Mustela nigripes (assembly GCF_022355385.1). Classification (NCBI taxonomy): domain Eukaryota; kingdom Metazoa; phylum Chordata; class Mammalia; order Carnivora; family Mustelidae; genus Mustela; species Mustela nigripes. The sequence continues at coordinate 6,454,476 of NC_081559.1, read as the reverse complement.
CTTTGTTTATGACCTTGACAATTTAGAGGCCTAATTGCAAAGTATTTTGTAAAATGATGCTAATTGGGATTTGTCCTATGTTTTTCCCATCATTAGACAAGGTTTGGGTTTTGGGGAGGAGGAGTACACAGGTAAAGTGCTATTTACATTGCCTATTGCCAGAAGAGCATAGTGTCTACATGGCATATTACTTTGGATGTTGACTTTGATCACCTGGCTAAGGTAGTTTTCATATTTCTCCACTGAAAAGTTACCTATTTGTCCCCTTTCCATATTGCCACTCCTGGAAAGAAACTACTATGTGCGACAACACTTAAGGAGTGAGGCATTTGCTCCGCTTGAGGACAGATCTACTTGGAACCTTTTCTGCAAAGGAGACTTTTCTTTTATCACTGTTCTTGAGTATTAAAGCAACCTTGTATTGTCAGGATAAACCACATTTGTTTATGTATTACTGGTTTTGCTTTGTTACTATTTTGCTAAAGAATTTTGAGACACTCTTAATGAGAGATATTGCTTAATTCTTTTTTTTTTCTTGTGTTGTTTTTATCTGGTTTAGTATCAGGGATATGCTATATTAAAAATGATAAGTTGAAAGAATATATGTACAATTTGTGTCATTTCATCTTTAGATGTTTGATACAATTCACCAATTAAGCCAACTAAGACTGGCATTTCTTTGGGGGAAATTTTGATTGTATTTTTAACTATTGAATTCATAAAGGAGGTTTTTTTGTTTGTTTTTTGTTTTAATGTTGTCTGTTCTAATTTGTTAAATATATTGGCCTGAAAGTCCTAAATACATTCTCATTGAATGGAATCTCCATGGCGTCCTGCAAAGATATCCTCTTCCTGGTGTTTATGCTTTTGTGTAAATACCTCCCTTTGTTTGCAGGATCAATTTGGTGACTCTTCTAGCATATGAAGCATAGCTGTTGGTTCTTTATGCTTAATAAAAATTCCACATTTTTCTAACTTCAAACTCTAAATTTTACTATTGAATTTCTAACCAATTTTTGAATAATCCTTCTTTCAACCAGAATGTTACATAGCAAAAAATTGAGAGCCTCAAATTATAGGATATAAAATAAATTGAGAAAGAATATTATATAATTATAGTTATATAATTTTATATATAAATGATTTAATTCAGTTTTATGCATGTTATTTTAAAAAACAATTCTTTTCTTTTTTTTAATCTTTTTTTTCCTTCGTTTTTGGTAGCAAATTCATTTGTGAAGAACAGATGTGTGACCTTCTGTAGCATTCTCAATTTAGCCTTAATGAAAAGCACTGTCAGATAACAAAACACTTTGATTATGTGATTAAATAAAACCTCATGTTTTTCTTGATGTTTTAGCACAGTTAGTTATCTTGTATCTCCAAAGTTATACTCCACTTTCTAAGATAGGAAGGCAAGTAGCAGCCTCACCTGTTGCCAGTATAGTTAAATAAATATCATTAAGCAAAACTTTTTATATCAAATATTATTTATTTTAAAATAAAATTCTGAAGTTATTTCAAGGAAATTTTTATTTGAGATATTTAATTCTTTTAAAATTATAGATCCTATAAATGCAAGCTATAAAAGGAAATAAAATAAATGTCTACAAAATAACTTAATAGGATAGGATACTAGTATATTTGAACTCCACCATCAGATAAGTACTTTACCACTACCATTTTTCCCCCCCAAAAACTCCATGGTTTTACACATAAGAATTCTATCCTAGACATTTTACTTTTCGATATTGGAAATCTTTGGAATGTATTTAAACTCTACTATGTTCTATGTATTTATTTATTTTTTTACACATCGCTTTCTGTTTTGTTTTATTTGGCACAGTATATATTTTGAAGGAACTCACCCATGTCGATGAATGCAGCTATAGTTTCTTAATTTCAGTTCTGCAGAGTATTTTATTATGTGATTATACCATAAGATTTTAAAACAGTCGGGATTTCTAGTTCTTACTCTTACAAATAATGCTTCTATGAACATAGGTGAACTTGTCCATGGAGCTAATGTATAAGAGTTTTCTGGGGTAAATACCTAGGAATAAGATTGCTGCATTATTGTAGTAGTTTAAACTCCATCTAGACTTTTGTAAAAACAAAAACAAAAGCAAAAACTTTTACTTTATGTCTTCATCAACACCTAACAATATGACTTTCAGAACTTTTGGAAAATTCATTAAGTTTAAATAATATATTTTTATTTTCTCTTTTGGTGATTATTAATAAGGCTGGTTACCTTTATGGGGAGTTTATTGCTGGGTTTTCCTTCTTTCCCAGAAATTCTTCGATATGCTTTTTACTTTGTCACATGGATTTGTATATATTTTAATTATTTTTTAGGAGTTCTTTATAATTTCAAGATATTAACCATTAATTAACTATAAGTACTCTATGTTTTCCCAAGTTGCAGTTTTTCTATTTACTTCATTTTGGTGTTTTTGATTCACTAACATTCTGACATTTAGTTTGGGTAAAAATTTGTTTACTAAAAAAATGGGGTTATGGGTTTTGCATTGTGTTGAGAAACCCTTCATCACTCCAAGATCTTGATGTCAATATTCAAGCCTTTGTGTCAACTAGAAAAGATTTTCTATAGGGTATAAAATAATGACTGAATATTACCTTTGAGTTATTAATAGAACCAAAATTTTTCTAAATTTATTAAGTGTATCCTCATTTACCTAGTGTTCTAACTCCATTTTTCTCATATGTCTAATTTTCTCTGCTCTGTATGTTTGTATTTTTTTTTTTTTCTCAAGGTGGTAGAATATGCAATCCCCAAATATGTCATTTTGACAGAAGGGTTATTTTGAGCTAAACGCTATTGAAAAATAGCACTTGCAAGAGGGGGATTTCATACATCTTTTTCTTTAACTTATCACACACACATTTCTTAATTGTTCCTTGATGTGATAAGTGGTTTCTACCTTAGGTATTTTACATATGCTGTTCCCTCTGTCTGGGAGACCTTTCACAGTTATCCTCATGTATCATTCCTTCATTTGTTTCAATTGTTTGCTCACATGCCATTTACCTAGTGAGTAATTCATTGATAAAATTGTATTAGATTTTATGTTTATCTCATTGATTACCTTGGAGAATATAGCATTAGTACAGTGAAAAGCATGGAAGTTATATTATTTATCTCTTCTTATGTAATTTTCTTTTCAAATTTAATTTGGCTCTTCCATTTAACATTTTATAGCAAAAGACTAGATGCCATCTAGAATTAACTTATGAACATTTAATTTTATCATACATTTTTTCATGTTTACCAAACATTGGGTCTGATATTACATAAATACAGATCTGGAGTATATAAAAATTTTAAGCAAATAAAATCATGCTTAAGTGGTGAAAAAAATTGGCATGCACATACAGGAGCAATATTAACAGGAAAATTACATTACATGTGGTACATTCAATTTGATTTGTAATTTTTCATTTACATTCTATCCACGACTCCAATTGAAAGTAATTCAGAACCAAATTGGGAAATTAGTAACTTTAATAACTAAATGTAGCTGAGATTCTGTGGTCGAATCATTACTACCACACTCTTGTAAAGCCCCTCAGCTCCCTGACTGGGTCCCTGTGCCTTCCTTTCCAAAATTTCTTTGTGTGGCTTCTCAAGCCTGACATATTCTGACCCATGTCTTATCGCGGTCATTTCTTCCACTGTCTTCTCTCCCTCCTCATCTGTCTAGACTTCAGATTCTGAGGAGGGTCTGTGGGTGTTGGCATTACTGAGTCCATAGACAATGAACGTTCTTCCATATGAATCAGTCATTGTTGACACTATTTAATCATCTAGAGAAGAGTTAAACTATCTCTTACCCTAAGAGGGCTTTTCTTATTATCCAGTCAGTTTCTAACATTTTACAATATTTTCTTTCTCTGAGCACAAAACACTTCTCGACAGCACTGTTTGAGAAGGTGAATTTATGTTGAAAATAATTAACTTAATTTTTATTTACCTTCTTTTACTTATTTTTGTGTTCCACACCAGTTCTTTCAATGACTTGGGACCTAAAAATGTTTCCACGTCTTCATGTATTTTTTCTAAGTTTTTATTGAAATTCCAGTTAGTTAACATAGTGTAATATTAGTTTCAAGTGTACAGTATAGTGATTCAACGTCCCGAATCACACCCAGTGCTCATTAAGTGCCTTCCTTAATCCCCATCACCTATTTAATCCAACCCCTCACCCCTCTTCCTTCTGGTAACTGTCAGATTTTTCTCTATAGTTAAGAATCTGTTTCTTGATTTGGTTCTCGCTCTCTCTTTCTCCCCTTTGTTCATTCATTCCACATCTGCTGTGGGAGCTAAAGAGTATAATGCTAAGCAAAACAAGTCAGAGAAAAAAGTGTTCATATATTTTTGTAAAATTAACCAAGTGTTTTGGTTAGACTATTATCCTGTCACTTTCTGACTTCTGTCACAGTTACTTTTTGTGTCAGGTATGATTGAAGTGGCGCCTTCACTTGGTATAGTTAAGTGGAATTGGGATTTTGCATATGTGTGGTTTGATTCAATGAGAGATATTAGTGTAGTTCCCAATACTTTGCATGTATATTTGGTTTACTTGTAGGCATCCTGATATATGAATAACTTCTACAAATACTTTACACACAATACAGACTCACCCAGACTCCTGGTGCTTATAATTGAATAATGCACAGCAGTATAGAACTAGGTATACAACTAATAGAATAATGCACAGCAGTATACAACTAGGTATACAACTAATAGAATAATGCACAGCAGTATACAACTAGGCATTAAGTCTGTCATTGAAAGTTCATGGTTTATGTATCTTAGCATACTTAATTGGTCTTTAATATCTGATGAATTATTTTAAAATTATCTAGGGTTCTACATGGAGCAACTAACAAAATTATTATTTTTTTAAAGATTTTATTTATTTATTTATTTATTTATTTGAGAGCATGAGTGGGGCTGAGGCAAAGGGAGAAGCAGACTCCCTGCTGAGTACGGTGCCAGACACGGAGCTACATCCCAGGACCCAAGGATCATAACCAAAGCCAAAGGCAGATGCTTAACTGACTGAGCCACCCAGGCACCCAACACACAAAATTATAATAAACATAGTACAAATCACTTGAAGGAGCAATCCTCACAGTTAAAAAAATCCTACACATATTAATTAGTAAGCTGTTGTACATACAGTCTTAGTGTCAACTTTTTATTCATTTTTAAAAAGTTTTTAAAGGGTTTTATTTTTTTATTTGACATAGAAAGAAAGAGAGTACAAGTAGGCAGAGGCGGAGGGAGAAGCAGGCTCCCCACGGAGCAGAGAGCCTGATGTGGAGCTGGATCCCTGGACCCTGGCATCATGACCTGAGCCCAAGGCAGACATTTAACCAATTGAACCACCCAGACACCCTGACTTTTTATTCACTTGATTGCTTATATGTATCACTGAAATTTAATCTAATTTTATTTATTTTATTTTATTTGAGAGAGAGAATATACAAGCAAAGGATTATGAGCAGAGGGAGAGAAAGAGGGGGAATCTTAGGCAGGCTCCTTGCCTAGTGCAGAGCCTAATGCAAGGCTTGATCTCAGGATCCTAAGACCATGATCTGAGCAAAACCAAGAGTCAGAAGCTTCGCTGACTGCGTCACCCAGGCTACTTTTTAATATGAAAGAAGAACAGATTCAATAGATGACATAGAATATAACCTTGAGGAAAGAAGACTGACAGGCCCTGAAAGTGGCAAAAATTCCTATTTAACACAAGTGACTATAAAGACTAAATACATGAGAATGAAAAAAACACAAAGAAATATACACACTGTACACAATAATAGAATATTTTTTAAAATTTTGTATGCAGATACTAAGACTAAACAAAAAAAAAATAAAAAGCTCACTTTATAATTAATAGAGAATGTAAAAATGTTAGCAGTAGCTTCATTTTGAAAAATATATTGACTTTGAAAAGTAGCATATTCTTTCATTATGGCCTGTTATGAAGAATAATAATTTATATCAACAGTATATCTAATGAAAGATCCCTTGTTTGTTAAAATCAGTGATTATAATTTGACCTCCAACAGGATATACAGTGAATGAGAGATGCATCTCAAAAACATAAATAATAATAAAATAAACATATACTTCCAAAATGAGTTTGTAAACGCCTTCTTTAAAAATTTTTTGAACAGTTTAAAATTTTTTGGAATAAATGTTGTTCCTTTTCTTTTTCAAATTTTTATTTAAATTCTAGTTAATTAATTTATCCTGTAATATTAGTTTTAGGACTAGAATTTAGTGATTCATCAACACCAAAATTCCCTCCTTAATAGCCATCACCCATTTATTCCATCACCTGGCCACCTCCCCTCTAGTGACCCTGTTTGTTCTCTACAGTTGAGTCTCTTATGGTTTGCTTCTCCCTCTCTCTCTTTTTTTTTTCCTTTTCCCCTCTTCCCCTGTGTTCATGTTTTGTTTCTTAGATTCCACATATGAGTGAAATCCTATATTTGTCTTTCCTTGACTGACATTTCACTTAGGCTTATACACTCTAGCGCCATCCATGTCATTGCAAATGGCAAGATTTCATTCTTTTGATGCCTGAGAAATATTGTATTTATATATATATATATACATGTATATACATGTATATATATGTGTATATATGTATATACATATATGTATGTATGTATATATGTATGCATATACATGTATATATATACATATGTATATTTATATATAATTATATCTGTATCCATTTCTCAGTGGATGAACACTTGGGCTCTTTCCATAATTTGGCTATTGTTGATAATGCTGCTATAAACATCAAGGTACATGTGTCCCTTCAAATTCATATTTTTGTATTCTTTGGGTAAATATCTAATAGAGAAATTCCCGGATCATAGGGTAGTTCTATTTTTAACTTTTTGAGGAATCTTCATACTGTTTTCTAGAGTGGCTACCCTATATTTTGTTTTCCCACCAACAGTATATGAAGCTCCCCCTTTCTCCACATCCTTGCCAACATCTGTTGTCTTCTCTGTTGTTAATTTTAGCCATTCTGACAAATGTGAGATTATATCTCACTGTAGTTTGGGTTTGTATGACCCTGAAGATGAGTGATGTTGAGAATCTTGTCTTGTTAACCATCTTTTCATACATCTCTTTGGAAAAATTTCTATTCATGTTTTCTGCCCATTTCTTAGTTGGATTATTTGTTTTTTGGGTATTGAGTTTGATATGGTCTTTATAGATTTCAGATATTAACCCTTTATTATATATGTCATTTGCAAATATCTTCTCCCATTCGGTAGTTTGCCTTTTAGTTTTGTTCCCTTCACTGTGTAGAAGCTTTTTATCTTGGTGAAATCTGATATTTCATTTTTGCTTTTGTTTCCCTTGCCTCTAGCAACATGTCTAGTAAGATGTTACTACAGCCAAGGTTAAAGAGGTTGCTGCCTCTTTTCCCCTCTAGGATTTTTATGGTTTTCTGTCACACATTTAGGACTTTCCTCCATTTTGAATTTATTTTTTGTCTATGGTGTAAGAGAGTAGTTCATTTTCATTCTTCTGCATGTTCTGTCCAGTTTTCCCAAAGCCTCTTCCCATTGAAGAGGCTGTCTTTTTACAATTGGAAATTGTAAACTGATTTTAACAAGACAGGCAGTATTTCAGGTGATTTTTCAGACCAAATGAGTATAGAAAGAACTGTCAAAAGATAGGAAGACTCCTTAGAGTATGGAAGATTGTGGTTATTTGGATTATACATTAATCAAGCATAATTCACTAGACCAAAATCTTTAAGAATGAATAAAAGAAAGCATTCAATATTATTTTGAAAGTCTAAAAAATAGTTACTGCTGTAATTACTGTTATTTTGATAGCAAAATAACAGTATTTATTTTTTTCCAAAAAAGTGATTTTTCCAAAATGATAGTTTTCAGATAACAAAAATTTAAATAAATGCTGAATCTGATAAATTGTTGCATGAACATTTGGAAAACTATTAAATTAGAAAAAGGGATTTATTTGTCCCTAAGAATTAATAAAAAATATGTAAAAATACAAAATTAATTTATATAGCAAAAAAAAATCAGCAATAAAATGACTTTGTGCACAAAATTCTGACCAGTTGGAGACCTATTATCTAACAGAAGACTCTATGAGTGGTTTTTAAAATTTCATTAAAGAAAACTATCTGTGACCGATTCACCCAAGTTCTGGTGACTGTAACCTGCTTTTGAACAATATTCTCTGCCAATCAAGTGTCAAAAAAACTGTTTTGAAAGGTGATTAGAAAGGGATGATGCACTTTTTAAAACTTTAATAATCATGCATAATATGTGTTGTGCACAGCTCATTGCTTAAATCTTGTTGAAGAAAATGCACAGCTCCTAAAGTTGTTGACTACTTTGGTATTTTGAAATAATTATGTATAATTTTCAGTTCAGCGATAGAAAAAGTATTTTAAACACACTTGAAGTTGAATTTTTAATGGGTAAATGTAATGATATAGTTTGCATGTTATAAAGTTCTTCAAATCTTGCAATATGCATAAGGCAGCATTTTAGAGACTTAAAGTTATATTTTTAAAGATTTGGAAGAGAAACACATATTCAAATGAGATGCAAAATGTTTATTCAAGTTGTGGATAAAGCTAAAATATTTTTAAGATCAACTTGGCAAGAATTTGGTATTTTGATAAAATAAATGAGAAATTGAAGAATTATAATTTATATATACATAAATGGTAGCGTTTTGTTTCATTGTTTCATTTATTTGTCATAGAACTGACAGAAATTTTCATATAAAAATATAATGGGAAAATATAAAGCAGAAGTGATAAAATCAACAATAAAAGAAATGGGAATTATTTTGAAGTTGAGAAGCAAACCACTTTTATATTATAAAAAAACTCAATAATTCATTGAAGACAAGAGATACATTTGAATAATGAATGTTGGATCATATGTAAACAATAGGAAAATATTTAAATTTGTTACTGATTTGACACAAAACACATCAATGAACATGATATACAGTCATAATAATCCACTCTATAATGAATCATCAAAAACAAACTGGTGTAAGAGAATTGTCAATTCCAAGAAGATTTAAGTTTTTAGGCACAAAAATTTTGAGACAAGAGTGTAATTAATCTATGAAAAATAACTAGATCATTCCTACAGACTGCTGTAACAAAATGTCACAGACTATGTGGCTTATGAACAACACAAATTTTTTTCACACAGTTCTGGGCACTGAGAAATCCAAGAGCAAGGTGCCAGCATGGTTGGGTTCTGTTGAGAGCCCTCTTTTTTTGCAGTGCCACAGCTTCACTGTGTCCTTACATGGTGGAAGGGGTGAGAGAGATAGATATCTCTCAGGCTTTTATAAGGGCATGGAATTAATTCATGAGGCCTCTGCCCTCATGACCTATGCACCTCCCAAAGACTCTGCCCCTTAATGCATTACATGGGGCCTTAGAGTTTTAACATAGAAATTTTGAGAAACACAAATATTGAGATTATAGCACCTATTCTAAAATTTTCCCACAATCATACCCTAACATTTACAATAATAAGTTCTAAAATTGAAATAAACTTTTCTAAAGTATAAGTACTACTGCTATTATTATTACTACTACTAATAATACTTTTTAATTGGTTATACAAGGAAAAGGCTGATTATTTTGTGCCCTCTATTTTGAAAATAATATTGGAAAAATTTTGGCATATACAGAGACATTCCAAGAATATATGAAGCCTCTCTCCACATCTTTGCTAACACCTGTTGTTTCTTGTGTTGTTGATTTTAACCATTCTGACAGGTGTAAGGTGATATCTCACTTTAGTTTTGATTTGTATTTCCCTGATGATCAGTGATGTTGAGCATCTTTTCATGTGTCTCTTTGCTATCTACATGTTTTCTTTTTAAAAATGTCTATTCATGTCTTCTCATTTTAAAATTGGATTATTCATTTTTTTGGTGTTGAGCTTTATAACTTCTTTCCTTATATATTTGGGATACTAAACCTTTATTAGATATGTCCATTAGCAAGTATCTTCTCCCATTCCAAAGGTTCCCTTTTAGTTTCATTAATTGTTTCCTCTGCTGTGTAGAAGTTTTAATTTTGAATAAGGGAACCCTCTTGCACTGTTGGTTGGAACTGGTGCAGACACTTGAAAACAATATGGAGGTTCCTCAGAAAGTTAAAAGTAGAGGTACCTGGGTAGCTCAGTTGGTTAAATGTCAGGCTCTTGATTCCACCTCAGGTCTGACCTGATGACATCTATGACCCCCACGCTGGGCTCTGTACTGTGAATGGAGCCTGCGTGGGATTCCCTCTCTCCCTCTCCCTTTGCCCCTCCCTCATCTAAAAAAAAAAAAAAAAAGTTAAAGAGAACACTGCTATGATCAGCAATTGCACTACTAGGTATTTACCCAAAGAATACAAAGATACTAATTTGAAGGGACACATTGACCCTGATGTTTATAATAGCATTATCAACAATGGACAATTTATGGAAAGAACCCAGATGTCCATCAACTGATGAATAGATCACTTCATATGATGGAATTATAATCAGCCATCAAAAAAATGAAATCCTGTCATTTGCAATTACATGAATGGAGCTGGAGAGTATAATGCTAAGCAAAATAAGTCAGAGAAAGACAAATGCCATGTGATTTCGGTCATGTGTGGAATGCAAGAAACAGAACTAATGAACAAAGGGGAAAACAAAGAGAAAGGCAGAGGCAAACCAAGATACAGACTCTTAACTACAGAGAACAAACTGTTAGTCACCATCAGGGAACGGATGGGGGGATGGGTGAAATAGGTGATGGGGATTAAGGACTGCACTTGCTGGGATGAGTACTGGGTGATGTATGGAATTGTGAAATCAGTATATTGTACCCCTGAAACTAACATAACACTAATGTTAACTATCTAGAATTTAAATAAAAACTTAAAAAAAATAAATATGACTAATAGGAATAAGAAATATAAAAACATGGTTGTTATGGTTAATGATGATGCTAATGATGTTGATGTTATTTATCTTGCATTTTCTGTGGCCAAAAAATTGAAGCTGACTAACTCATCTATTTCAATTTTTGATTTCAGAACTGTGTATCCTTTTAATACTTTCAATAATACTTCTTTTAATCCTTTTAATACTTTCAAGTACTTTTTTTTTTTAAAGATTTTATTTATTTATTTGAGAGGAACAAAGTGAGAGAGAAAGCACGATCAGGGGGAGGGACAGGGGGAGAAGCAGACTCCCCTCTGAGCAGGGAGAACGATGTGGAGCTGGATCACTGGACTCCAGGATCATGACCTGAGATGAAGGCAGACACTTAACCAACTGAGCTACCCAGGTGCCCCTCAAGTAATATTCTGAAATGAAGTATTCTCTAACTAAAGAAGAAGAAGAAGAAGAAGGAAAATATGTCCACCTGGATAAATATCTATATTCTTTATCTTAAATCACAAACATGTTAGAATAAAAGGCACTGTGATAGAAAAGGTCAGACAGATCGGTAGAAAAGTGGGTCACCTGGGTGGCCTAGTCAGATAAGCATCCAATTCTTGATCTCAGCTCAGGTTATGATCTCAGGGTTGTGAGATCAAGCCCTGAGTCTGGCTCCACACTGGATATGGAGCTTGCTCAAGATTCTCTCTCTCACTCTCCCTTTGCCCCTCCTCCTGCCCCTCTCTTAAAAAAAAAAAAAAAAAAAAAAAAAAAAAAAACAATGGTAGAGAAATAAAGAGGTTTAATGAATAAAGAACATTTTACTTTGAGTGGATATGTGAAAAATTATTTGGTGATTGAACATTTGAACCTAGATGATAAGTAAAACCTTAACAAAACAAAATGAAATTGGAATCATTGTTTAATTCCTCAATGAAACTAATATTACAATCTAATCTAGTTTAATTCATAAAATGGCAAAACTTTTATTTTCATTTTTGATAAATGTTATGGATTTAATTGTGTCCCCCTATAGTTCATATATTGATGTCCTGATCCCAGTGTGACAGTATCTAGAGGTCAGCTATCTGCAAGCCAAGGTAAGTGATCTCGGGAAAAACCAGACCTGTTGATACCTCCATTTCGGATTTATCTAGAATAGTGAGAAAATAAATTTCTGTTGTGTAAGCTACCCAGTTTGTGATATTTTGTTATGACAGCTTTAGAAAACTAATACAATAGTGATAAATTTTGTTAATTAAATTTTGTTCTGCTTTCTGTGATCTCTTCTGTTGTAAATGAAATGTGCACACTGAAATGTGTTATTTGTGCCTTGAGAACTAAAAGTTGCTTCTGTTAGCCTCCATGAAGCTAGTTGAATAATTGCAGAATGCTAATAACTATCTGGAAAGTGTCCTGATTGCTCATAAAATGTATTATGGTGTGTTTTAGAAAGAAGATATGCCCTATGGATTTTATATGCAAGTGAAACAAACAAAAAAATCATACTATATTTGTACCTTTGGATAAAAAGCAGTTTATACCTTTACATCATATGTGGAAGGACTGAAAATTATTTTTAGCTATTTTTAAAGCCTCCTTCTTTATTCTTTCTGCAAATCATATTTTAATTACAGACCGTAACTTTAACATAGTATTAAATAAAATTTTATTGTTAATTTCTTTTTAATTAACTTTCAGTAACAGCTCTGAATGCTAAGCTTGCCTGCAACACTGATTAATGTTTTAGTCTAATAATTATACAGGCTTGTGGGGTAAAGGTGATTAGATATAGAATGTGAAATACATACCAATTCCTTAAGAATTAACCATATTAGTAGTAACCAACCAATGGAAAAAAAAATAACCTTGATAAATATTTCAGTCTGTTAAGTAAAAAGGCTTTATAATATCTAATACATGCATCATTTTTAAAAAGATTTATTTATTTAAATGAGAGAGAGAGTGAGAGAAGGAGAGAGTGAGCATGTGGGGGAAGGAGCAGAGGAAGAGAATCTCCAAGCAGACTCCCCACTGAGCATGATTCCTACAGGGGGCTTCATCTCAAGACCCTGAGATCATGAGCTGAGCCAAACCAAGAGTCAGATGCTTAACTGACTAAGCCACCCAGGTGCCCCTACATGTATCATTTTTTAAAAAATTAATTTAATTTTATTGTTTTTTCAGTGTTCCAAAATTTATTGTTTATGCACCACACCCAGTGCTCCATGCAATACGTGCCCTCCTTAATACCCACCACCAGGCCCACCCAACCCCTAAACCCCCCAGCTCCCTCCCCTTTGAAACCCTCAGTTTGTTTCTCAGAGGCCACAGTCTCTCATGGTTTGTTTCCCCCTCCGAATTTCCCTCAACTCAATTCTCTTCTCCATCTCCCCTTGTCCTCCATGCTATTTGTTATGCTCCACAAATAAGTGAAACCATATGATAATTGACTCTCTCTGCTTGACTTATTTCACTCAGCATAATCTCTTCCAGTCCCGTCCATGTTGCTACAAAAGTTGGGTATTCATCCTTTCTGATGGAGGCATAATACTCCATAGTGTATATGGGCCACATCTTCCTTTTCCATTCGTCCGTAAGGGCATCTTGGTTCTTTCCACAGTTTGGCGACTGTGGCCATTGCTGCTATAAACATCGGGGAACAGATGGCCCTTCTTTTCACGATATCTGTACCTTTGGAGTAAATACCCAGGAGTGCAGTTGCAGGGTCATAGAGTAGCTCTATTTCTAATTTCTTAAGGAATCTCCACACTGTTTTCCAAAGTGGCTGCACCAACTTGCCCTCCCACCGACAGTGTACGAGGGTTCCCCTTTCTCCACATTCTCTCCAACACTTGTTATTTGCTGCCTTGTGAATTTGGGCCATTCTAACTGGTGTAAAGTGATATCTCAATGTGGTTTTGATTTGAATCTCCCTGATGGCTAATGATGATGAACATTTTTTCATGTGTCTATTAGCCATTTGTATGTCTTCTTTGGAGGAGTGTCTCAGGTATCATGTATCATTTTAAAATTCACTAGATTTTTTATGTTGATTATGTTGATTCAGTATTACTTAAAAGTAACCAGTTAATCCCATGCTGTTTTTATTATTAGAAAAACTGAGCAGATAGTTCAGTAATTCCCATATATGCCTGCAATCATTGTGCCCTATTATTAACATTATGTATTTTAGTGTGGTATACTTACTACAGCTAATGAAGCCAACTAATATATTATCACAGAAAGTCCATAGTTTATTCATATTGCCTTAGTTTTGTTCTATTCCAGCATCTCACTCAGGATGCCATGTTATATTTAGTTATCATGTCTTTTTTAGGCTCCATATGGCTGCAACAGTTTCTCGGACTTTTCTGATTTATGATGATTTTGACAGTTTGGAGGAGTGGTAGTCTGGTATATCGTAGGACTACTTTTTATTGGAATTATCTGGTGTTTTTCTCACAGATAGACTCAGGTATGGATTTTAAGGAGGAAATCACACATTTTAAAGTTCTGTTTCCTTACATTGTACCAGGGGTGCATATTATGAAGATGACTTTTGACTGTTGATTTTGGTTCTGAATATTGGCTGAAATAGTGTTTGTTAGATTTCTCTACCTGAAGGTACTCTTCTTTGTTCCCCTTTCATACTGTACTCTTTAAAAGGAAGTCACTACATTTCTACACTTGAAATACAGGGAGTTATACTCTCACTCTTCAGCATGGAGTATCTGCATGATTGATTTGGAATTCTTTATTTGGAAAATTTGTCTCTTACCCCGTTTATTAATTTATTCAATTATTTAATTATATAAATAATCATTCACAAGTATTTATTTTATAATTTGGGTTATAATCTAATACTGTTTATTTTGTTTGCTCTAATCTTTCTGCCTCTGGGTCTTGGAAACTCTTTTAGTTGGCTCTAGTGTCCCACCACATACCCAACAATATTTCTTTGTTTGATTTTTAGTATTTCCTTTTTTTCTGTCAGTAAAAGATGCTCTATGCTCTATATATTTCTTGCCACATACCTACAATCATCAATTTCTCCAAGGATCCCTAATTCCTTTTAGTGGATAGTGGAATTAGGAACAAAGATCTGGGAACCAGTTGTACTTTTTTGGTAATGGAGTATCATTTTTTAACCCTCTAGAGGAAAGAAATACATGTGAATACACTAATCTTGGTGTATTTTATACACACACACACACACACACATAACTATTTGTGTATGTAGTCATCAATAAAAATGTTAAGATAAACACGAGTTCTTACTAATGTTTCCAGTTCAGGTCTGTTACCACGTGGATTGTTCTAGACTTCTCCCCTTGCTGAACTGTAAATTTCCACTCCAACACTGAGAAACAGTAAAAAATCTGATCTACTTTCCATTTGGTCCATGATTCAATTCCAGTATACATGTATAGCAGCATCAGAATGGCTGGCACAAAACCCTGTACACTATTTATACAGAGTTCCTTTTAACTTCAGTTTTAAAACTCCAGACTCCACTCATTTCCTAAGTTATTTAGGTCAGTACATTTTCTCCCAGCACCTTGAGTGAGATTATTCTTCCACCCCTTTTAGTGAGATTATTTTATACAGTTTTGATGCAGTTAGATTGTCTTGATACACTCTGCATTCTTTCCTGGACACCAGAGATCTGAAGTGACTTCTTTGTTAATGATTTTATTTATTTATTTGACACAGAGAGAGAGAGAGATCACAAGTAGGCAGAGAGGCAGGCAGAGAGAGAGAGGGAAGCAGGCTCCCCATGGAGCAGAGATCCCGATGTGGGGCTCCATCCTAGGACCCTGAGATCATGACCTAAGACGAAGGCAGAGGCTTAACCCTCTGAGCCACCCAGATGCCCCCAATTTTTTTTTTTTTTAAGTTGCAAACTTAGTTGTAATTTCTGTCAGTTTTGACAAAGATATGATGTCGGAAAAAGAAAACACCAGGTCCACATGTTTTCCCTGGTGAAATCTACCAGATTGTATTGTTAAAGGAGGAACAATACAAATTTTGCACAGTCTTTTCCACAAAAGAGAAACACTTCCTAACTCATTTTATGACAGTACTACCCTAATACTAAAACCAGTGGCATCTGGGTGGCTTAGTCGGTTAGCACTGACTTGATTTCGGCTCAGGTTATGATCTCAGGGTTTTGAGATGAAGCTCTGCATAGGGCTCTGCCCTCAGCATGGAGTCTGCTTGGGAGTTTCTCCCCTTCGTTCTCTCTCGGCCTTTCTCTCTTTCTAATGCATAAATAAATCTTTAAAAGTTTAAAAAAATAATAAAACCAGATTAAGGTATTATAAGAAAACCAACAAAGTAATATTCTTTATGAACACAGATGGAAACCCTCAACACAATATTAGCAAATAGAGCACAAGCACATATAAACAGAATTATACATTAGACCAAGTAGGATTTATTTGAAACTCACATTAACATTAAGAAATGAATCACTGTAATCCAACATCTGAACCAGCCAAACTAATATGATCACATCACTTGATGCAGAAAAACAATTTGACCAAATCCAATGCTGATTCATGATTAAAAACTCTCAGAAAACTCCTCAAGTTGGTAAAGAACATCTATAAAACACTTACCACATATGTCATATGGTGAAAGACAGAATGTGTTTCTCCTAAGATTATGAGAAGGCAAGCATGTTTTCTTCCTCATGTCTCTTCATCATTGTCCTGGAAGTTTTAGCAAGAAAAGGAAATGTGGAACATCAGAGTGCTTATACTAGACACCAAAAGCACATCTATAACATTAAAATAAACTTAAAAAAGAGAAATTCAAGTTTACTAAATTAAAAATTAAAATCTCTGAAAAATAGACAATTATATGCAGAATATGTAAAGAGATCTTATATCTCAACATTAGGTTGGCAAAATAATTTAAAAGACAATTCACAAAAATGATGTATGAACTTATAACAATTCAATTAAGCTCGACATTATTAGTCATCAGTGATTGCAGGTTAAAGACACTGTAGGATATCACAACCCACTCACTCAAAAGGCGAAATTAAAAAGACTGCTGGTCACAAATATGGAGTGAAAGGCGAAACAACTGGGATTCTCACATATTTCTAGTCAGCAGGTTAAATGATAAAATCGCTTTGGAAAACAGTGTCAGCTTTTATAATGTTAAACGTATCTCTGAGTGGTATTGATCTACCAGTTCCAGTCCTAGCTATCGACCCAAAACAAATGAAAAAAAAAAAAAATATATATATATATATATATATATCTACACTAAGACTTGGAAAGAGATCATAACCGCTTCACTCTAGTTGGCTATTTTGTCATTTAACAGATGAATGGATGAACACGTTAGAGTATACGCACACAACGGAGTACTTCTCCATGTTGAAAGGAAAGGATGCCGATGCACGTATCTACATATATGGCTTTCGAAAACACTGAACAAAACACAAAGGTACCCAACAGTGCATATTATATGAGTCCATTTAAATGAAATTTTAAATAAGGAAACCAATATATAGTAACAAATGATTTCAGTGTTTTTCTGGTGTCAGAGGATTGGGAGTATATGCATACGTGACTTTTGGTGTGATAGAAATACATTAAATCTTATGTATGGTGATGGTCACACACTCATTTATATATATTTGTCAAAACGCATAGAACTCTACTCTTAAAATTGGTCTTCATATTCCATGAAAATTATGACTCAATAAAGGTAAGTTAAAAAAAAAACAAAACTGTATTACATGGTTGTTCTAAAGAAAAGACTCACAACTGCTATGTTTTTGGTTTTGAAGGGGGAAAAGCACTTTATTGGTATTATAAAGTAAAAACCTAGTGGAAACAGAAAGAATAGAAGGGAAATCTGCACATAGCTGAGGGCAATGGTAAGCACTAAAAAGGAGAAAAAGACAGAGTTATGTCAAATCGGGCACTTTCAACATCAGCCTCATTAGCCGGGAAAGCCCCGTGGACAGAGCCAGGCTGGGGTCCTGACTGAGGGGCCTGGGCAGAGCACCCTCTCCTCTCCTCTGGTGAGACTTCCAGCTGACCATTTCCCATAAGGGCCATATATTTTTTTTAAGGTTTTATTTATTTATTTGACAGACACAGCTTAGAGAAGGAACACAAACAAGGGTTGGGGAGGGAGAAGCAGCTTCTTACAGAGCAGGAAGCCCAGTGCTGGGCTCCATCCCAGAACCCTGGGATCATGACCTGAGCTACAGGTAAACGCTAAACGGCTGAGCCACCTAGTCAACACCCACCCCCCACGAAGGGCTATATTTATTGGGCAAATGATGGGGTCTGAAATTAAACATTGATTTGCCTGGATGTGAGCTGTGTTCCTATGTTACCTTGTCTTTACATCTTCAAGGAGCCTGGGATAGGTGTGCTCGTCTCCCCTCCCAGATTCCACCCTGGGGGGCCGGCTCAGCCTCGAACCAGAGGGGATGTGAGGCAAAATTTAGAGCTCTTAGCATAGAAGGGCAGTTCTGACCTGGAGGCCAGCCAATGTCGACTAAGCAGGCTCCTGAGGTCACTCATACGGCACAACATTCTTTAGGTCAGGGATGGTCAGTTACGTAGGACGAATCACTGAGACCTCCATCCTTATAGCACAATGGTTTAAGATACCACGGCTTTAAAAACAATGGAGTTAAAAAGGTAAAAGTTTAGCTCAATTCTGGACACTATCATCTATGAATTTCTGATAGATGTGTCCTGCAGAGAGTTAGGACTTCTGATCTCTACCACATAGGAAATGATTAGGGTATGAATATAGATTTGGTAGAGTTCAAAATGGTATGTTATTTGAGCCCAAGGGAAAATATAATACTGTTTATAGAGAATGATTTTAATGTGATGCCTGGCCCTCCTACGGTCCTCTGACAACAATGTGTTCACGATTGAGCAGCCTAATTCCCAGAGCTACCCCCTACTCAGCAGAGGCACCTGAGTGCCATAATTTCAAAATAGTCACAACATGTGCACAGCTGACCACCTCCAACCAGCACAGCGCCTATTTAACTGTCAAACTTGGATTTCACCAGCTAATAAACCACGTTCAGGGTAATTCCAGGTCTTTAGGTTTAAAGGGACTATCCCATTTTTTCTCCTTTGAAATTTATACCGGAGCCTCCTTGGACTTTTTTCACTCTGTATTGGAGCTCTAGCCTCTAGGAGTGTGTTTGTAGGTATATGTGTATATATGTATATGCATGTATTTAGACAACGAAACGAGGGTAGAACTCGAGCACATTTAAGGCGTAAAGCACAGAGTATAAAGGAACAAGGAAATCAGACATCTGGATAAGAAAATGAGAACCATGGCAAAAATCGTTTTCAGGGATGGAGTAGTTCCATATTAAATATGAAAATCCTGAAAATCTTTCAGTGTATTTGGTACTTAGATGCTAATTACTGAAGCTGTTTAATATTGAATTGGATTAAATAATGAGCATGAAGCCATGAAATAATGACAATTGGTGTCAGTAATTATTTGAGAATATTAGAAAACGTAGATAACTAGAAGAGCTTGAGAAAGAAAGATTGCTTGAAAACAAGTGAAGTACAGCCCGAGAAGGACTGTAAGGGCATGTGTCAGAAGCATGTCATGGTGACAATAGGAAGTGAAACCCCAGCACTAAGGGCTGAGCGACTCAGTGCTGGCTGGCTGTGTGACCAGCGTCTGACTATGATAGGTATCTCTGATATCCTTGAAAAATAGGAATTTCTCATAGGATCTTCAGTTTTCAGTTGGAAAATATTACTTTACATGAGGTATTTAATTAAAGGGAAGATACTAGTTTAACATCATTGATTCTAATCCCTACGTTGTTCTAAAAGTGAGTTTACTCATCTTTTTTTTTTAATAAATTCAAATTCAGTTAATTAACAGATAGTGAATTATTAGTTTCAGAGGTAAAGGTCAGTGATTCATCAGCTCATATAATGCCCAGTGCTAATGTGACATCATGTGCCCACCTTAATGTCCGTCCCTCAGTTACCCCATCCCCCTACCCTTCCAGCAACCCTCATTTTGTTTCCTATGCTTAAGAGCCTCTTATGGTTTGCCTCTTTCTCTGACTTCATATTGTTTTATTTTTTCCTCTCCTCTTTATTTCTGGTTTTTTCCTAAACGTGGACCAAAAAAAAAAAAAAACGAGCAAGCAGGCAAAGAGATACACATGAACCTTACTTTTCTTCGGAGAGTAGTCCCATCTGATTTTATTGTTTTTCAGAAGGAAAATATTTTTTCTCTCTCAATCTTAGCTCTGCATTTTTAGAATTCATGTGTTTGTTTTTATTCAAAGTTTGCTATGAATGTCCTCCAAATATCTATAATGCCCAAGGCCTTCAAAAACAGTTTTGCTTCTGACCAAGTCTGAAGTTTTGCAAAATCTTAGCTCCAGAAATGAAACTTTAGAGAGCAATCAACAAATATAAAAAATAAATACAAATCATTTATATGGTGCAGAGTAAAATTTTTTTTTTTTGGTATGTAAAGTGATTTTGTCCTAAAGTTAATGGCATAAACAAGAGGGGAATTATTCAGATAAATGTGTAAGAAAGCCCCCCTCTGACCAAAAATAATTCCAAGCAAGACCGGTCAGGTTCATCAAAGATGAGTTTCTTATAGGTTGCAATTCCTACCAGATAGAACCTGCACTTGGGGAAAATGATGAATGTTATTTTTCTTTTCTCTGCTGAGCTACAGGGAACTGCATGTTTGCTGTTGAACGGATGAGGAAGGATTTACGGTTGAACACTGTGACTGTCCTAAGATAAAGTGCTCTGTTAGATGACGTGTACACCATCTTGCCATTTTCCCTCTTAGTAAAGACAAGCCTGACAGTCCAGTCGGGACTTTCTGAGGTTTGGAGCACTGAAAAATGCCTCTTCACCTTGCCTTCCCTTGCAGAGGGCATAGACATTCAGGCAGCACGTTAACATGGGTCCAAATACAGCCTCAGGAGTGCCAACTTTCTATAGCAAAAACTGGGAGCTACTTTCTTAATATGCAATTGAGGTTTTTCAGAGAGTTAAAGTGTGTGGGCTTTTCATGTGCACATATATTAAAATTTAAATCAATGTGTGTTCAGAGAGATTCCTTAAATGATCTCTTTTAGTTATCATTTAGGATCAAAACAAGCATGCAATGAGCATTTATATCAGTCACCGTGCTAAACATTTGACATACATTATCTCACCTAATGCAGCAACCATATAAGGAATTACTTCAGAATTACAGATGAAAACATGCCAAATTATGTAGTTTATCTGTTGGAATCATTATTTAGAATTGAGACCAAACATACTTCAAAACACCAAAGCAATACACATTTCAGGTGAGTGTAATCATGAAAAGTTTAAAAATCTTTAGTTTTGAATATCCTATTGAGTTCAGAAAGCAGATTTTAAAAATGGTCACTATAGGTTTTCAGTCTTTGGTTTGTTACTAGTAAGGTAATATAAAGCAATAGTGATCCAAAATAGTCCCTTGCTTAAAGTGAGTCATGTTTATGTCTAAAAACACCGGTCAAGAGTGAGTCAGTGTTTCCTCCCTTTCCTGCCCGTGATAATCTGAAAGAAAGCCATTTCTGAGGGTAGAAGGATAGACAGTCTAGGCAGAAAAGCAGGGACCACAATTACATTCTTCTTATCCAATGATGTCGTGAGACCTCATTCAGCTTGCTTTCCTCTTGAAATGAGCTGTAGAGACGGAGTCCAATAAAAGCCCGAGCTTGAACCGAGAACTGCCACTCACATCACAACTCCAGCCAGCCACCAACCCCCTCCTGAGGATCTCCAGAATGTGAGTGCCTCTCTAAGACCAACATGGTCTTTGTTCCTAGAAGGATATAGATAATTAGCGCCACTACCTCCTGTCACATCCCTACTAATAGCTTCCTGCTTTCAAGGCTGACTGGGTGGTTAATTTGTGTATTCTTGTTTGTTTTATTTTTGTTTGTTTTAATTAATTTGTATTTTCTGGGCTGCATGGCTGAAGGTACCCATGGTAGTTAGGGGAGAACATGCTGCTAACAATTGGGCACAACACTTCCCACAAGCTTACTGGGTCAGGCAGGAAAGGTGTGGGCCAGTGCCCTACCAGTAGAAACCAAGGTCAGAGTCTTGAAACCACTGTGGGGACTCTTGAGATCCTAGGCTTCACGTCAGTGCTTAAGACCGAGAACAGAGCAGGCTATGTCTCGGAGAAGAGGAGAAGACAGCCCTGGTTGCTTGGGGTCCCATGTGACTAGTCTCCAGATTTGGGATGTGTCATAGGTCAAAAACAATCTTTTTAAAGATTTTATTCATTTATTTGACAGAGATCACAAGTAGGCAGAGAGGCAGGCAGAGAGAGAGGGGAGGAAGCAGGCTCCCTGTTGAGCAGAGAGCCCGATGCGGGGCTCCATCCCAGGACCCTGAGATCATGACCTGAGCTGAAGGCAGAGGCCTCAACCCACTGAGCCACCCAGGTGCCCCAGTCAAAAATAATCTTGATTGGCTCCTTATGTCAAACACTAAGCCTGCAAACACTTTTATTCTTCCAGTCGGTTTCAGACAACACAGAATGAAAGGAAGCACTTGCTAAATGCTGCTGGGTAACTGCAAATTGCTGAATGAATAAGTCAACCAGGGTATTTTTATCACGTCTCTTCTGATTCAATTTTTAAATTATTCAAATAACAGGAAGTATGTCGTACTCATGAACCAACTGAAAATATGCAATATTTTATAAATTCTGCTTTATAAGTTTCTCTTTTCATCTTACATTGCTATTTCTTGTCTTCCTAAATTATTGCATTATGTCTGATAAAGTTTCAGAAAGAGAAAGAAAATGTTTCTGTGTATGATTACGTTATATATAAAAATTTTATCTTCTAAAATGTCATCTACTTACTTGCTTTATCATATTAGTAACTGAAATATGCAACTTAAACCTCAAACTAGAGGAAAAAAGACTATTCTCAAGTTGAGTACTTTATCAAAAACTATATAAAGGACACACTCCCAAGAAATAGACCCAATACTAATAATTTTCAGATACACAGGTAATTTATACAGTGCTGAGGTCTGGGCAAAATTTGCTGAATAAGGGCCTTATCTCTGAATATACTGTCAGCCTGTGTGATATATGAGTTGTAATAGTAGCACATGATGGTTTCTTCATGGAAGACACATATTTGAAAGCTTTTGCCAAAAAGAGAAGTAATTTTGTTATGTAGGAAGTGCATAGCCCTGGTAGAAGTAACATGATTTTTAAGCCAGCCACATCGATACCTGAGAGCCATTAATAAATTGTCTCCGGCCTCATTTTTCTTCTCTATTTCAAGTTTACCTCTTGACCTTATAGTCCTTCTATTCCCTGATTACTGCAACATGTAGAATATCGTCGGCATGCTAACCTTATATAAGACTACATCTATTAGAATTCTACATACAGTTAGAATTCTCTTTCAGGGCCATGAATGTGTGCAAACCTTGTAAACTTCAAAGTCTGTATTGAATATTATGTTTCCCTACGGATATTTAAAACATGTTAATTCTAATGATGTGCTATGGGTAATTAGATAGGAAGAGAATAAATTGTGAAATAGTTTCCATGAGAAATGACTAAAGATTTGGGAGTTTTGAGTTTTATAAGAAAATACATACTTGTGAGAATTTGCTTTTTGTATAAAGCAAATTTTGTATAAAATAAAATGTTTTTGTATAAAAACATTAAGTTAAAAAATGGAAAAATCAACATGTGAAATTCAGAAAATAAAATTTCTCTCACAGAAATAGAGTTAGATGCTTTCTGAAAGGGGCATTTAAAAATCAATGTTAGAATCAACCATTATTTCAGGGTATATTTTTGGATAAAACACAACTTTAAAATGGGATGGAGGTTGTTTCATAAATAACATTTTTGCAATCTTGCTCTCAAGAACTTCACATTCTTCTTCATTTGAAGGTAACTGTGCCTAAAACTAAGCATAAAATCCTTTCTAATTCCAATGATTACTTTTGTGCAATCATAGACAAAATAATATTTTCCCTATCCATGACTTTAGTCAGTATATTTTCACCATCTCAAAAGTAATTTTTAACTAATATTTAGATTTCTGGTTTAGAGCACATTTTTTCCTTTAAAAAATGTTTCTGTTTATGTGTTTCTGTTTTTAATATAAAAATTCCCCAGAAAGTTACATCAATTTCTTTGTCAATTAAACTGAAAAACTATAAAAATTATCAAACTGCTTCTTCACATAATCAGTCAACAAACAATATTACACCCACTTATTTTTTCATGACTTTATATACTTTGTTGTCAAATTGACTGACAGTAACAATAATAAAACAACAAAGCATAGATAAATACGAGAGTAGAGAATTGAAACAGGAAACCCGTATTTTCCTGGGGCTCTCACAGGCCGTTGACTAACAATAAGAATGATGAATATGATAACATGCATATCAATGAATTTTCAACAACACTTTACGTTTTGTTCACACTCATATTTATCCAGTTGATTAAGGCAATTTGCATAATTTAGAGGTAATTTCTTTCTGAAAGCCATGATAAAACGCTCTGATTGCACTATGTCGCACTCTTCACACGTGCAGATTTTTTCAAGGAATCCTAGAAATGAGCAGGAAAAAAAAAAGGTAAAAATATTTCTAGACCCCCAAAGCAGTTTTTTTCTTCAAAAATCCATATTTGTTGTTCACTTCCTTTAGTCTTTAAGACATAAAAGCCCATGTAACAAAGGTATGATTATGATTTTAATGATAAAGCGCCTGGATGGCTTAGCCTGTTAAGTCTCTAACTCTTGATTTCAGCTCAGGTCATGATTTCAGGGTCCTGAAATCAAGCCCTGTGTTGGCCTCAATGCTCAGTAGAGAGTCTGCTTGGGATCCTCTCTCTCCCTCTCCTTCTGCACCGCCCCCCCTGCAAAATTAAATGAATCTTTAAAAAAAAATTAATTTGCATATGTGTGTGTTCTAAAATTCATTGCTTATGCACCACACCCTGTGCTCCGTGCAATACGTGCCCTCCTTAATACCCACCACCAGGCTCACCCAACCCCCCCACACTCTTCCCCTCCAAAACCCACAATTTGTTTCTCAGAGGCCACAGTCTCTCATGGTTCATCTTCCCCTCTGATTTCCCCCAATTCACTTCTCCTCTCCATCTCCCCATGTCCTCCATGCTATTTGTTATGCTCCACAAGGAAGTGAAACCATATGATAATTTACTCTCTCTGCTTGACTTATTTCACTCAGCATAATGTCTTCCAGGCCCATCCATGTTGATACAAAAGTTGGGTATTCATCCTTTCTGATGGAGGCATAATACTCCATTGTATATATGGACTGTATCTTCCTCATCCATTTGTCCATTGAAGGGCACCTTGGTTCTTTCCACAGTTGGTGACCATGACCATTACTGCTATGAACATTGGGGTACAGGTGGCCCTTCTTTTCACTACGTGTGTATCTTTGGGGTAAATACCCAGTGCAATTGCAGGGTAATAGGGTATCTCCTTTTCTAATTTCTTAAGGAATCTCCACACTGTTTTCCAAAGTGGCTGTACCAACTTGCATTCCCACCGACAGTGTAAGAGGGTTCCCCTTTCTCCACATCCCCTCCAACACTTGTTGTTTCCTGTCTTATTGATTTTGGCCATTCTAACTGGTATAAGTTGGTATCTCAGCGTGGTTTTGATTTGAATTTCCCTGATGGCTAATGATGATGAACCTTTTTTCAAGTTTCTGTTAGCCAATTAAATGACCCTTTTAAAAAATAAAATAAATAATAGTCCAATAGTTCATTTTATGCTATTATGTGTGAATATGGCAAGGAGTATCTCCATTTCCTGATATTTATGCCCTTGTATTAGCCCTTTCTTTTGACCATGGGCTGCATGTGGTTTTATTAACTCATTTCTAAAGAACAGAATATTGTAGATGTTATGGAATGTTAATTCTCAGATTAGGTAATACAAAAGACTCTTGTTTCTGCCTTGAGAGACTCATTTCTCAATCTTTCCTGAATTCCAAATTCTTGGGGAAGTAAACTGCCAGGTTATATGCAACCCTACAGAGAGACCAGTATGACAAAGAATTGATGTCTACAGCCAGTAGCCAGAGAGGACCTAAGAACTACCAGTTGTCATGTGTGTGAGTTTATTGCTGGGTGGTAAGGAGACCTCAAACCCTGAGGCCTTCACCCAGCCCATGTAAAAGATGTTTCTTTTTATGAGAAATAATTCAAAGACAGATACAACACAGCAGATAGGCAGTATAAGCAAGAAAGTTTATTAAAGTGAAAGTACACTCTTGAGATGTGAGAGAGGGTCACTCAAGAGAGAGAGCTCCATGTTTGGGTCTGGGTTTTTATCTTTTATTGAGAGTTTTTAACTAAGAGGTAGTATAACTTGAGACCGGGATCTCTTGGAAGCAGTGTTTCATGCCTTTTCTTTCTTTTATTTCGTCAGGGGTTTCCTGACATCGTATTCACCATTTTAGGCTTGTCCGGTTTGATTTTGCTTCTTGCGGTTTTGAAAGTCAGGACAGGCCTCTGACTTTCCCAGGAGCTGGCTATGACTTCCCCTTTGCTGTCCTCCAGGCATTCTAACTAACTGCCTCTAACAAATTTAGAAGTGGACCCTCCCGGATTGAGCTTTCACATAAGACTGCAGCTTGTCTGTCAGTTTTATGGGTTCTTGAACTAGAAGTACTTGTTTAATTTGTGCCTTGTGAGAATTCTTGACTCCTAGAAATTGTGATATAATAAATGCTTATTGTTTTCAACTGTTAAGTTTGGGGGTAGTTTGTTGCTCAGCAATAGGTAGTTAGATTATGTGTTATCTATACAGATATAGATAAATGGATGATAGATACAGTGATTTTATTGTTTTTTTTTTAAAAATTACTTTATTCTTTTATTTTTTGCCTTATTTTTATTGCTATTTGCGAGGCTGTAAAGTGATAAGGCCAATAGATTACCTCAAAATCTTTTATGGCTAACTTTGGAGAAGGCACTTCAAATAGTTGTGCCTATAAGGTATACAGAATACCCTTGAACTTCCACTCTGGGCCTACATATATTCCTTACCTTAGAAATTACCAGAAATGATTATTCCAGACGTATTTTGTTAGGTAGAATATATGCAGAGGCCTGCCTTGCAGTGGTACTCCTCAAATCCTCCATTTTCACAATCTGTCAAATTACTTTTCTATGAATTTCCCTGAAATTTAGGTACTGAGCTGGAATTGGGGGATTTTTTTTTTTAATACTATGCAGTCTACAAACACTTATGGATGGCAAATATTAATTTAAGTTAAAATTTTGAATTTATCTTCGTACTAATCTATTGGTTTTTAAACCCCTTTCTTGACTTTTGAAAATATTAACCTTTTCATTGATGCTGCAGGCTTGACGACTCCCTGGTCCCTTCAAGATTTTGGTGTTTCAGTCTCTTTAATCTACTTGCCTCCACCCAGACATTCGTGATCGTCTGATATACACTTTCTTCTCATAGGTACCTGATGAAAACTCTTCAATTGAGCTAATAATCGAGAGTATAGTAATGTTTTACCTCGTGTAATATTTGCTTAATTCATTCACCTAATACTTGATGACAAGCCACTAGACATCTGTGCTAGTTATGAATCTAAATAAATTCTTATGAATTTCAGGGATAGAAAAACCTTCAGGAGAAATCATTTGTGGGATATGGAAATATTCCTTAAATTACTCAAATTGTATGTCCTGGCCTCAGTAACTGTTGGGACTAAGGCAAGAACACCATCATGGGCATTGTAAAAAGCTTCAGTAGATAGACTCAACTGACATACTTTCACATATTGAAATTTTTCCTTAAATAGCCTGCCCTACGAAAAGTTACATTTCTGTAATTCTTGTTACTATAATAAATGAAACAGCATAGAGAAAGTTATCTAAATTGAGATAAAAGATCATGACATATTTTAGAGTACATTATTATTCTAAGTCAAAACTGTAGTTTCGTAGGTGAACTTCCTTAATCTGGTTTTTAGAGAGGTATTTGTTTATGCATTTTTTATTTAGCTGCTTTTATCCAAGAGAATCTTGTTTAGAGAAAAAAATTGATAAATGCAGCCCATGAATCTGAATGAATGTTGTTCCAGAGTCTTTAATTTAATGGCCTAAAATCCTCACTTCTAGTTCATAGTGGATTAAGGAGAACTTGAGCTTCTTGGAGTTTAACTAGTACTCTCGATTGAGCCATTTGTATCTATAATCACTGTAGCTGCAAATACCAAACGGGCACAAGGAAATAACTTGCATGTCAAAGAAAATTAAAGAAAACAACCCAGTCTGATGGACTGCAATTTTGTCTGAGTTCTCTTGATATGGCTCCTTATTTTTTTTCAAAACCTCACATTTCCTTAAAAGATTCAGTGGTCTAATAACACACCCTTTTCTATCACACGTCTTCACCCTGTGCCTGGTCTTGAATAGCTCTGGTAGAAGTGAAACTGAATTTGAAATTCTTTTGTATGTCTTCTTTTTTATTCCTGGTATAAGTTTGGAGTTTAAACTTAACAAAGAAAAAACTTCAGCTGCATTATATAAGAAATTAAATTTCAGGAACATATTTTGATAAAAAGGACAAGTGTAATGTGAAAACTGATATTAATAAGAATAAAATAGCTGATAGTTTTTCTCATCTGAACTACACTTTGGATCATTTTAAAGAGTGATATAATAGTCAAACAGATATTACACTAGACACGCATAGACAATAGACCATAGAATATCTATAACTCCTGACCTAACTAGAGGCAGTGTGCACTGTTATCAAGAATTAAAACATACACCAAATTCATTGGCCCTTTGTAAGTAAAAGTTAAAAACCCTAAAGTCCTGTTATAGATTTATAGTCTGGTAGCAGTTAAACCATTAATTAAGAAGGTAGTGTGTCACTGAAGGAGATACTTAAGTCACTATGGAAATACAAAATAATGACACCTAGTTAAATCTACTGTAAACTTTTTCAAGAACAGTAAAAATTTACTCTGGCCCTTGAATGTTAATTTTTTCCTTCTCATAATGTAGTTATACAATTCTTAAAGACAAGTGTAGAATCTCATCTAATAATGTTATATATTAACTCTTTAGCATATATCATATATTAGTTCTCTAATGTTTCTATAGGCAGAAAAGGGAACTGCTTCATAATAAAAAGAATACTTCTTGCTAAATAAATCAAAATTGAATTTCTTTTAGATTCTGTTCTTTTAAAAAAGGAGTTCAGATTTTACCTTGTGTCTTAATAGTTTTTCATCACTGCAGCACTTCTTCAAATTATCAATGATATTGTCTTAATATTCAGAAAAAGTTTATTTTGAGTTTCATGTTTTTTGTATCTAAAGGTTAATTGGAAATTGCTTTGACCCCTGCTCCTTAAGAAATCTTTCCCATGAAGAAGAGTAGTGTGTGCATACAAATCAGTTTTTTGCATACAAATGGGTACTTGAGATTGTATTATTTCATTTATAGTGTCCATTTAATACAAACAGAGAACATTGACTGATCTCCTTTATTTCAAAAGACCTTTTATTATTTCCTTTTAAATTTTATATTTTAAGTACTAACAAGTAATTATTGTGTGTGACATTATATGTAATTTGAATTTGCTATTTAGAAGTAGAAATAACTTAAGTGTGCTCATAATTCAACTCTGTTACCAAGAAATAACAACCATATCTGAGACATTTGACTGAGAAAGATTCAATAATATGTTTTACTCAGAATGGATAGATATAATTAGACTTTCTGCATATAGACATTAAAACAGAATTCACAAGGCATGTTTTCCTACTTCAAAATATTTCTAAGACTTATATGGAAAAATATCTTAGCTGGAAAAGAATCATTATAGAAATATGAAGGAAGGCTGCCTGGGTGGCTCAGTGGGTTAAGCCGCTGCCTTCGGCTCAGGTCATGATCTCGGAGTCCGGGATCGAGTCCCGCATCGGGCTCTCTGCTCAGCAGAGAGCCTGCTTCCCTCTCTCTCTCTGCCTGCCTCTCCGTCTACTTGTGATTTCTCTCTGTCAAATAAATAAATAAAATCTTTAAAAAAAAAATATGAAGGAAAAAAAAAAGAACCAAATCAGGAAAGAAAAAATAATCAGGTACAGAAAAAAAAAATCATGAGTTCCAATATAAAGACATTTGCTTTCTAAAGCATGGTGGTGTTTAAATTTTTTAATATATTATTATATAGATATGCAAGTAAATATCTGAGTTACCTATACTTCTATATTTACTCCTAACTTCCATAAAATATAGCCTTTAAAAAAAATGATCTACTTATTTATTTGAGAGAGAGAGAGTGCACATGCATGCAAGGTGGGGAGAAGGGGAGGGTGAGGAAGAGGGAGAGAATCTCAAGCAGACTTTCTGCTGAGCATGGGAGACCATGTGGGGCTCCATCCCATGACCAGATCATGACCTGAGTGGAAATCAAGAGTCGGCCATTTAACCAACTGAACCACCCAGACATCCCACATGCTTGTGTTTTGAGTGACTTTAACCTCATCTTTTCCCCTGGACTCCAAATACTGTATTATCTAACTGAAGTTTATGTTTCCTAAATTTAGAAACTTTATCAGAGGGGAACTAGGAAGAAAGGAGTGTGGGAAGACATAAGTAATAGTTTTGTGGGAGGCATAGCTTTTGAAATTTAATTGCCAGGTATTGAAACAAAGATAAGAGGTAGAGATACCAGCAATTTCCTCTGTGATTTGGCCAAGTTGCTCTACAGGAAGGCATGGTAATAATAGAAATTAGGTTGGAAAATATAAATAACCTCTAATCATTCAGATATGGGAGATTTTACCAGCACAAATTAGACTTAATGTGGAGACAGGTTAAATGCAGAAATTAAGTCTTAACAATGATGAAAAATGACTATGTCTTAGTTTGAATTAACATTCAAAATGTTAATGTTAGGTGAACTAATTTTATTAGATCTAGATGAAAAAAAATAGGCAGCACAAAATAAACATGAATATGATTCTTAAAGATAAATAGCATTTCTAAAATACATATTTGCTACAGAACCTAAAGACATGGACAAAATTAAATTTTACATTGAGACTCTGAGAAAGAATTAAAAGGATAAAAGGGAGGAGGCACAGATGAGATAGAATAACGTGAAGAATATGCAAGGCAATAGCATGATGCAGAGAGAATAGGCTGAGAAAGGAAACAGTTAAGAAAGATGTTTAGGAATCGGGTGAGTCTGGTGGTGGGTACTATAGAGGGCACATATTACATGGAGGACTGAGTGTGGTGCATAAACAATGAATTCTGGAACACTGAAAAGAAATAAAATAAAATAAAATAAAATAAAGAAAAATGTTTATGAAAATTCAAATGGCAGCAGTATGTTGGTCAAGAAAAGCCAGATACAATACAGAACTAACTGCATGAATTGTTGTGTGAGGTTCCAGAGTAGGCAGAACTAATTCATAGTGACAGAAACACAGAAATGACCACTATGGCCTCGGTTAGCAGGCATCTAATGCAAATAAGTATGAGGGAACTTTTGGGTGGAGAAAAATATCCTGTGTTTTGACTGTGTAATGTTTACACAGGTATACCCATTTGGCATAACTCATTGAACTCTTTGAAGAAATATTTTAAATTGTATATAAATTATTTATTAGTAAATTTGTTGAAAAGTGACAAGATAAAACATATGTACAGATAAATCTAAAATGTGTAGGGAAATAAAACAGAAATAAAGACATGGTTAAAGTGGAGGGAAATATTTAGGTGCTAAAATAATGTGGATATATGTCAGTTAGATTTTACCACATTTTAAAATGAGATCAATCTTATGCAAAATTTCATCCTAGTTAAATGGTAAAAATAAAAACATAAAATATTAAAATTTAAGCATCAGGGAGGAGTGTTTAATATCTTATTACTTCAAAAGAAACCACTCTGACTTCCTGTAGTCAATGCATAATGACAATAGAATAATATTTTTGTTTTGAATAGAAGCAACTAAGGTCTCATCTGATTACCACAAAAACAGATTTTTTTTGTCTAATAAGGAATCAGAAAATAACGAGTTTTAATGTCTCCTGAAAACATTTTTTGAGTTATATACTCAAAATGGATTATAATTTATGAATCATGAAATTGCAGAAGAGAAAAAAAATCTGATGGTGAATATTAAAATCAGTTAAGTTTATATGTAATTACAAAAATCAATGCAAATATTGAAATTAATTCTTAAAATTAAAAGTTTGAAATACTATATAAATTACTATAATCTGGTTTAAATTCCAGATTGAAATAAACTATAATTTTTATCAGATGATCATATTCATGATTTAATACTTAAAACCACAGCTATAAGCCAAATACATGTTATTGTTAAGATACAACTAAGAAAAAGTTCTAATTACAAATATGGCAGATGTAGCTGAAAAATCAGGAAAGTTGGTACGTGAAAGGAACCTGTTTATGATTGCTTTCTATCAACCATAAAAAGGAGTAATCAGAAGTAATCAGTAACTAGTTGTTAAACAATGGCAAAATCTCAGTCTGTTTTGATGCATGGCCAGAAGTAACAATAGAGTCAATAGCCAGGGGTGGGCAACTTTTCTCTGTGGAACAGTATGTGAGGAATGATCAAATTCATAGCTGCTTTAGGGGGGGGGGGGTGATGGAATGAAATGGATTGAATCCCACAAAGCATGAGGAAGATTCTCCCATAACCTTGCAACACACTAATCCTGATGACATTGGAAAATAATTGTATTCCCCTTTGGGGAAGCTGACAGAGCATGGCCTTTCTCAATTATACATAGAGTCCATAGACAAGGAACTCATTATTCTGTAATTTCCAGCACATATACATGTTAAATTCTAGTCAGAGGGGAAAGAAAGATCGCCTTTCTCACTTCCTGCTGAACTACAACTACCTAGAAAAATCCAGTAGCTTGAATTGATCACCATTTTATGTGATGATAGTTTTCAGTATGATTGAATACATAGACATGTAGTCAAAGAAAGGTTATTTATTATTTAGAACAGGAGCTCTCTATTGAGCAATGGATCATCTGGTGGAATTAAAGAAATATCAGTGCCAGGACCCACACCCAGAGATTCTAATTTAATTGCTCATAGCATAGCAAATCTGTGAATTGTTAAAAACCCTTCGCTTGATTCCAATAAACAATTAATGCTGCAAACTGCACTGGTTTAAAGTGACAGAAAGATACTAAGCAAATTATGAAACTGTATCATATGAAGGTAAATTTCATGGAAAAATAAACAGCACCCATATTTAATGATTTTCAATGCTTTTTGAGATGTTACTCATATGAAATGTATGGAATACAGGATCAAGTTCTTTGAAAAAAAAGATATTTTGAAATTAAAAATACAATTAAGAAAATAAGGAATAGAATGGACACTATTTAAAATGGGGATTGTGGTCTTGAAAAATCCCATAACGTCACAAAGCCAAAGTGGAAACTACGGAATACTAGACACTGATGTTAGATTAGCAGATCAAATTCTTAGATGGCACTGATCCCATTTGAGTAAAAAAGAGAAAAAAATATCAAAGAAATATTAACATACTAAATTCTAAATTTTCTGTTGATTTCAAGATAACTATAGCAGCAATAACCTTTTATACCTCCAGATTTATGTCATGTGATTAGAATATACATTTCCAAATAGCTTTTTTAAAAGTATAAAATTGGGATTACTTTGCTTTTCATGACTAATCAGATATTCTCTGACAAATCATTGTGTCTAGAAAAATAATACAAGCTGAGTATCTTCCACTGGATTACATGATCATGCGTTGTGCTGTTTTACCAAAGTAGATATAGTATCGGTATGAGAAATCGGTGGCGCCTAAAAGCAAAACCATGGTACAATAAATTTTCATCGTTGAGAACCCAAAGTTGTTAATGGAGATGTTATGTAACAGACAGCATGGTATTAAAATATACAGAGAAAAAGAACATAAGCAATTTTTGTAGATATGGATAGAAACGGCCTATGGAAACCATATTTGTCTCCTGAAATTGTGGTGGGTTGTGGGAAAGAGTCATATTAGTCTGTGCCCCAAAGGAGGGTATTCAAATTAGTTAAGGGAAGGTTGAAAAATGCAGAGGGAACTGGTTGCTAGGATGACTGTGAAGAGGACAAGAATGAACTGTGCATCCCTGTGAACATGAAAGATATTTAGAGAGACATACTGTCACCTTGTTGCTGGAAATAACTATCTTAGGATGGACATTGAAAGTTGGCTCATCTAACAAAACTGGATGGACCCGGTATCCAGGCTCATTTCATCTACCAAATTTCAGCTAATTATACCTGCAGAGAACCTATTTCCAAAGAAGAATCACATTTTCAGTTTCTGGGTGGATGTGGATTTTGAGAGGGTCGATATTTAACCCACAACAGTAATGGGTTGTTAAAAACTTTAAAACTGGTATCTTCTCTGACAACAACAAAAAAACATTTTTTTAAATTTTTAAAATTTTAATATTTTAAAGTTTTAATACTTACATTCAGAACATGTCATAAGTAAAAATCTTTTTATGTTTTGGGTATTTTAGTAAACATTTATTTAGGTGATATTGCAAAAATAAGTAGATATTGCAAAAATGAGTAGAAGAATCTAAATGTTTTGCAGAAATGAGTAGAAGAATCTAATTTTTTTTTTTTACTATAAAGACAGGAGTCCATGAATAGTTGAGTTATATTTTTGAAATATAACTTACCTCTAAAATATCGAATGATTTTCTTTTTCTTGTCAATGCTTGTAAATTCTAAGTTTAGCAACACTTGAAATAAAAATGATATAAAAGGTTATTTTCATCTCAATATGTATCTCCTGAAGATTAAAATTACTGATTAAATCATATATATTTATAATAAATTAATCAAAGTCAATATAACCAGTTGAGTTCACATATTTTCAAAACACAGCATTACTAATTAGCAAATTAATGTGAAATGCATTGTCGCTTAAACTTTAAACTATCCCATTGCATTGATTCTCAAATTTAGATGCCTGTTTGTATAATTTACATTTTGTCCTTAAAATATAGGAGCACACTATATATGATTAGACTGAATGGACTGTAAATCTCCAAATGTATAAAGTTTTGGGGAGTGCCTGGGTGGCTCAGTTGATTAAGCATCTGCCTTTAGCTCAGGTCATGATCCCAGGTTCCTGGGACTGAGCCCCATGTCCGGCTCCCTAGTCAATGATGAGCTTGTTTTTCCCTCTCTTCCCCACTGGTGTGCTCTGTTACTATCCTTGTCTCTCTCTCAAATAAATAAATAAAAATTGTTAAAAAATAAAAGCAAAAATGAACTTTTGGGATGCCATCAATATAAAAAGCTTTTGTGCAGTGAAGGAAACAGTCAACAAAACTAAGGGGCAACACATGGAATGGGAGAAGATATTTGCAAATGACAAGCCTGGTATCCAAGATCTATAAAGAACTTCTCAAACTCAACACCAAAAACAAGTAATCCAGTCAATAAATGGGCAGAAGATATGAGCACACACTTCTCCAAAGAAGACATATAAGTGGCTAACAGACACATGAAAAATTGTTCAACATCACTAGCCATCAGGGAAATACAAATCAAAACTGTAATGAGGTGTCACCTTATACCAGTGAGAATGGCAAAAACTAACAAGACAAGAAACAACAATTGTTGGTGAGGATGTGGAGAAAGGGGAACCCTCTTATACTGTTGGTGGGAATGCAACTGGCTGTAGCCACTCTAGAAAACAGTATGGAGTTTCCTCAGGACATTAAAAATAGAACTACCGTACAACCCAGCAGTTGCACTACTAGGTATTTACCCCAAAGATATAGATGTAGTGAAAAGAAGGGGCACCTGCACCCCAGTGTTCACAGCAACAATGTCCACAATAGCCAAACTGTGGAAGAGTCGAGATGTCCTTCAACAGATGAATTGATACAAAAGATGTGGTTCACATATACAGTGTAATAAGTATTCTGTTGTTTTAGGATGGAGTGTTCTGTATAGATCCGTGAGGTCCATCTAGTTCAATGTGTCATTCAAAGCTCTTGTTTCTTTATGATTTTCTGCTTAGATGATCTATTACTGAGAGTGGCATGTTAGGATTCCCTACAATTAATGTATTCTTGTCAATATGACTCTTTATTTTGATTAACATTTGGCTTATGTGGTTGGGTGCTCTCATATTAGGGGCATAAATATTTATAATTGTTAGATCTTCTTGGTGGATAGACACTTTAAGAATGATGTAGCATCCTTCTGTATCTCTGACTACAGTCTTTAGCTTAAAATCTAATTTGTCTGTTATGAGACTCGATACCCCAGCTTTCTTTTGAGGCCCGTTGGCATGAAAGATAATTCTCCATTCCTTCATTTTCAATCTGGATGAATCTTTAGGTTCCAAATGTTTCTCTTGAACACAGCATATGGATGGGTCCTGTCATTTTATCCAATCTGCAACCCCTTTGCCATTTTATGGGAGCATTTAGGCTGTTCATGTTGAGAGTGATTATTGAAAGATATATTTTTATTGACATCCTGTTGGTTGTGAAGTCATTATTTCTATAGATTGTCTCTGTAAATTTCTGTTCTGTGTCACTCTTGGGTTCTTTCTTCTTTTATAGAACCTGCCTTAATATTTTGTGTAGTATCGGCTTGGTGATAACATACTCTTTTAAACCTTGCTGGTCTTGGAAGCTCTTTATCTCTCCATCCATTTTGAATGTCAACCTTGCTGGATTAAGGATTCTTGGCTACATGTTCATCTCATTAATGCCTTGAATATGTCTTTCCAGCTCTTTCGGGCTTGCCAGGTTTCTGTGGACAGGTCTGATGTTATATTGATGGACCTTCCTCTGTACATAAGGAATCTCTTCCTCCTAACTGCCTCTAAGACCTGTCTGAAATTTGTGATTTTTCACAATTTCACAATCACTGATTTGTGATTTTCACAATTAAGTGTCTGGAATTCTTTCTAGACTTGTTGATCTTGGGGGGTATCCTTTCTGCCTCTAGGACAGGAACAGTTGTTCTATTCCCCAGATTAGGGGAATTTTCATCGAGTATTTGTTCAGCTATATCTTCTAGTCTTCTCACTTTCTCCACCCCCTCAGGGATCCCAATAATTCTGATGTTAGAACATTTCATGGTGTCATTTATTTTCCTAATTCTGTTTTCATGGCTTCTAAACTGTTTGTTCCAAGTGTCCTCCTAATCCTTCTTTTCTATCACTTTGTGTTCTAGATCACTAATCCAGTCTTGGTTATTCTAGCTGTTAGAGAATTTAGATTGGATTGGATCTCCTTAATAGCATTTTTTAGTACTGCCAGGTAAGCCCTCACTTCTGCCCTCAAAGATTCTATGTTGTCACAAATGGTCTTCTCTAACCTAGCCATTGCCTGGATAATTATTACCCTGGATTTCCTTTCTGACATACTGTTTATGTCCATATCCACTAATTCTGTGGTAAAGGGCACAGTCTCTGAATTATTCCTCTGTTGGGCATTCCTCCTCCTAGTCATTTTGATGAAAGGTGGTTGAGGGGATGTGTAGCTGAATATATCAACCACGATCCAGGCAAGGTGTGCCCGCAGTAGTGACTCTGGCAGAAACCACCGCTGAAGGGGAACTAGGGTAGGAAAATCTGAAGTGTCGTTGCTGAGTTCCTAGAGGCTCAGCCCAAACAACTCTGAGAGTTAAAAACTTTTGGGGAGGAACACCAGCTTGAGCATCCAGGCTGTCTCCCTGGCTGACAAGATGAACTGTGCCACGGAGGAGCGGGATAGTGCCAAATGCTGCGCTCGATCCCGGGGATGTCAAGAGCAATACCGGCAGTTAATTTCCGTTTATTCTGTTATGTACACCCATGCACGGCCTCACCAATACTACCAAAGTTTGGTTTGCTTTTACTGACCAAACTAGTGACCTCCAAAAATTTTATTATTCATGTACAAGTAAAATAAAGTGTTAGCACACATTTGTAGTATAAATGCATTTATACATGAATTACATGTGATTATCTACTAAGATAAAGGCATTATAAGACATTCAAATACTTATTTAATACATTCAAAAGAGAACATGTAATGGGATACACACACAGAAACACACACACACACACAAACACAAGAAAAGTTTTATTATCCTATCCTGCCATTTAGAGCACGGCATTCAATATATGTACCTCATTGCTCACTGTTAGAGTGATGTTTATAATTACTGGTGAGGTTGCTTTTCTGCACTGCATATAGCTGTTAAGTTTCAAAAGTTATGAACAAATCATATAAAGATGTGAACAATCGGTTCCTGGAAAACATAGGCC
Organism: Mustela nigripes; assembly: GCF_022355385.1. Classification (NCBI taxonomy): domain Eukaryota; kingdom Metazoa; phylum Chordata; class Mammalia; order Carnivora; family Mustelidae; genus Mustela; species Mustela nigripes. Next base: position 6,416,057 of record NC_081559.1, on the reverse strand, counting down.
AAGAAAGAAAGTGAAGTAAAGACCTCTCATGTGTCAATCATATAATTGTGGGCTCACATCATTTAATCCTTACAAATTTCTATCAAGATACTGTATTTATTCATATTTTACAGATAAAAAAAAGAAACTTAGAAATTTTCCCAAAGAAATAGAAGAGTTATAAAGCTAGGTTCTTGATGATAAAGCCTACTACCTTAACCTTCACTGTTTGAAACGTCAGGTAAATGAAGCCTTCATCCCATATGGAAAAAATGTTCCTACATGGGCTGCTGAGGATATTTTCCAAATGGCCATCTACATATGTGCCTCTTCCTGATGTTCCTCCACAGCTCTGCTGTTGGATACTTTGTACTTTGAATAAGAGAAGGGGATACATGATTAACCCAGGTTAAACTCTTAAGACAATGCTATGTTCATTTATGTGTACTTGGATGACTTTAACTGTCATCTCTTTCTGGGTGATGAAATGCTGGTCCCTTCATAGTGTTTTCCAATCTCCCTTAGGCAAGAGAGAGCTGTCTCAGAAAGAGGTGAATTAAAATTGATAGTTCGATGTTGGCATTCGTCAGCCTTCCCTTTCTGGGGCACAAATTGACTGATTTACTAGGATCAGATCACAGCTGTTTAATTGAAGTAATAATCACTTGTTGGGAATTAACAAATGTTCAAATTGTACGAACACTTAAATGAGTGCTATTCCTCATTTTTCTCCAAAATAATTTTCCAGGAAAAAAATACCCCCAAAACTCAATTGTTAATTTTCTTTAAATAAAAATGGATTATGTATAGGGGCACCTGGGTGGCTCAGTGGGTTAAAGCCTCTGCCTTTGGCTTGGGTCATTGTCCTGGGGTCCTGGGATCGAGCCCTGTGTTAGACGTTTTGCTCAGTGGGGAGCCTGCTTCCTCCTCTCTCTCTCTCTCTCTCTGCCTGCCTCTCTGCCTACTTGTGATCTCTGTCAAATAGATTTAAAAAAAAATCTTTTAAAAAATGGATTATGTATATTTTTAGAAAGTTTTAAATTAATGAAAGATAAAGATTAATCTAGGATATCAGTCTTTAACAACTTCCAATCATCAATTTGGGTATTTTTCTTCCTACTTGAAAATTTTTTTTCTTAAAAACAATATTAAGTCCTTTATAAAGGAAATATATTCAGTTTATCATATGACTTCCTCAAAGCCATGTTCCAAATTGGACAGCAGAGGAAAAACATTTTTAGGAAGCCTAAAAGTGTAAGCCAAATATTTATTTTCAGCCAATCTGACTTTCAAGGATCAGGCTTTTAGAAAAACTATTTTAAACATGCAAGATCTACAGAAATAATTTCCTTATCAATCTTTTCTTAGAACATATTAGGGAACAAACTTTATCAAATAAAGATTGCCTAGTAAAAATATGGCAAATGCTGATGATTATTTGATAATGATTGATTATTAGCCTATAAGAGTAAAAAATGTAGATTCTATATGCACTGGTAAAGTGTAATAACCTAATATTAAAAAAGTGAAGAGAAATTACTTTTTAATATTAATAGATGGAGGTCAAAGTAAAGCAAAAAGTAGTACAAATATATTAAAAAAGACAAAGGAAAGAAAACAAGGCAACCAAACTACGTACCCTATATTCAAATTAAAAAAGAGCAAGTGAACAAAACTATAATAACCAGTTATCCTGCTAATGGCATACATTTGTAATAACGTAACCATATTGAATATCTATTCACCGTCTAATCCCAAAGAGCCTTTGTAAATTATAAACTACATGATATGGAAGATAAACAAAAAACGAATTAATATCAATAGATTTTGGATTTCATTCGCATTCTAAAGCGGATCAGTGAATAGCCATCAAAGAGACAGATAGAAAGTTTACAGAACATGAAAATTATGGTTACTCTTTAGAAAGATAGGCTTGGATGTCAGTAATCCACTCGTGAAAATTTTAATGCTAACTGAAATCCTAATTCCCACTATTCTTGATATAAATGAATAATTTATTAATTTATCCTCAAAATTATCTTTTGATTCTTTTTCTAAAATTTTTTATTGCATATTTCATTAACTGACCTATTTATACTAAGATTGTACATTTTCATTATAGTAGTTTTAAGAAATGCCATAATGGGAGTTCCTGGATGACTCAGTCAGTTAAGCCTCTGACTTTTGGTTTCTGCTCAGGTCCTGGTCCCAGGGTAATGAAATGCAGCCCCTTGTCTGGTCTGTGCTCAGCAGGGAGTCTGCTTGAGATTCTCTTCTCCCTTTCCCTCTGCTCCTCCCCTGGCTTCCATATATGTGCATACTGTCTCTCTCTCAAATAAGTAAATATTCATTAAAAAAAAAAAAAGAAAAAAGAAAGAAAGAAAAGCCATAATTGTATTTCAATTCTCCCTTTGAAACAAAGTTTGCTTAATAGAATTGATTGTTTTTAAGTCCCCATTAGAAGGGTTTACTCTATTCCTGTTATTTTTAAGGTGGGATGAACAATATTAATAAACTTTCTGTGATTTTTTTCCCTCCTATGTCAGGGAAGCCAGCAGTGCTGACCTCATCAGATCTTTTGAACAATTTTATGGGATTTACTAGCCAGGACTTAATGGAGAGACTATTTAGTTAGAAGAGTTTTAGTAGTTTATGCCTAATCTTCAAAGGGCTTTTTGTAAATAAACTTAAACTGTATGGATTTGTAGATTTGGCTGGCTGGAAAATGAAGATTAGTCATGTAGCTCTTTACCTACATGAATAACAAAGTATAAACTCTAAGAAAGCTTACATGTTTTACAAGTTTGTGTTCCCCCCAAAATTTCTATGTTGAACTACTAATCCCAGTGTGATGGTTTTTGGAGGTGAGGCATTTGGAAAATAAAAGTCATGAGGATGGCAACCTCATGAGTCAAACAAATGATTATCCCTATGAAAAGAGGTTAAGGTAGCTAGCTCTCTTTCCACAATATGAGGATAGAATGAGAAGGCTTCCCTCTGGAACCGGAAAGAGAGCTCCCGTGGAACCCAGCAATGATCTTGGATTTTTGGCATCCTGAGCTATAAGAAATAAATCTCTTTTGTTTAAAAGCTACCTAGTCTATTGCTTTGTAGCATACTAGACTGACAAAGATAAGGACCAAATTCAATCTTTTTCTCTGAGTTAACATATTTATTATACAATATAGAGGTTTTTAATATTTGAACTTCATAGAGTATTTACTGTATCTATTTTCAATACTTATAAGTGAAAATTGTTAAGCTTTTTAATTAAAATTGTTGGAAAAAATAGAATAGTATGTTGATGTTTTAAAACTTGCAAATATTGTGGGACACCTGGGTGCCTCAGTGGGTTAAGCCTCTGCCTTCGGGTCCGGTCGTGATCTCAGGGTCTTGGGATCGAGTCCCACATCAGGCTCTCTGCTCAGCGGGGAGCCTGCTCCCCCCATCCTGCCTCCCTCTCTGCCCACTTGTGCTCTCTCTCTGTGAAGTGAATAAATAAAAAATTCTTTAAAAATTTTCAAATATTGATCACCAAGGGAATGCATATTTTGGATGTTGTTAAAGGAGACATCAGAGCATTATAGCATACCACTATGTTCTAACAAACATGAGAGTTTGGTGAAAGAGAGCTGTATTGTGTTATACTTCCTAAAATGAACATTTGTGAAACACACATTTATTTAAATATCTATGTTTATCTATCTATCATCTATCATCTATCTATCATCTATCTATCATCTGTCTGTGTGTGTTTGTGTGACTACTTCATTTTGTTTATATTTTAGGTAAATAACTGGAAGATTTATATTGATGTAAAATAAATTTTAATTTTATTAAATTAATAATTTAATTATTCTTAAAACTACTATAATGAAAATGTACAATCTTAGTATAAATAGGTCAATTAAATCCAAAATCTAAGGGAACACATAGTTTTAAATAACTAGAAAAATGAAAATGAAAGTACAAAATAAGTACATACATGAAATATGTAATAAAAAAAAGTTTAGAAAAAGAACCAAAAGATAATTTTGAGGTACATATAAGACAGGAAATGATAACCTTAAAATATAACTTAGTAATTTAAAAAACAAAACAGATGTAGATGTAATGAATATGCAACATAGAAAAACCATTAGTTCTCCTAAGGGGGTGGGAAGGAGAAATTTACAAAACAAACAATGAAAGGGGGGAAAGCTATGAAAATAGAAGGTATTTTGAATAAAATAAAAGAGATTCTTCATACAAGTCTAGAAACAAAACAAAACAGAATATAGGTTAAGTGGGGACACCTGAGTAGCTCAGTTGGCTAAGCATTAGACTCAATTTAGGCTCACTTCATGATTTCAGGGTCCTGAGATCAAGCCCCACATCGGGCTCTGTGCTCACCTGGGAGTCTGCCTGAGATTCTCTCTCTCTCCTGCTTTCCTCCCCTTGGATCTCTCTCTCTCTCTCTCTTTCTCCCTCTCTAAAATGAATAAATCTTTAACAAAAAGGAATATAGATTAAATGGATATTTTCTAGCAAAATGCAATTTATCAAACCAGACCCCAGTAGAAATAGAAAGTTTAAACCTACCAATTGTGTAGAAGACATAGAAAAAGTTTTAAGAAACTGGGCTTTGAAAATTTTGTAGGAATCATCTATCAAATCTTCAAATACCATGTAATTCTATTGCCACTTAGCCTATACCAATGTATAAAAAAAAATAAGAAAACTAACCACTTTTTATGTAGAGTACACCATTAATACTAAGATTTAAGAAAGAATATTTAGGGCGTCTGGGTGGCTCAGTGGGTTAAGCCGCTGCCTTCAGCTCAGGTCATGATCCCAGTGTCCTTGGATCGAGTCCCACATGGGGCTCCTTGCTCAGCAGGGAGCCTGCTTCTCTCTCTGCCTCTCCCTGCCACGTCGCCTGCTTATGCACTCTTTCTCTCTCTCTGACAAATAATTAAATAAAATCTTAAAAAATAAATAAAATAAAATAAAATCTTAAAAAAAAAGAAATAAAAAAAGAAAGACTATTTGAATGAAAACTTTAAAAAAAGAAAGAATAAGAAATAAAAGTACAGTTAAATCTAACTTATAAATAATAATTCATAACTTAAAGTAAAAAAAATCACAATTATCTTTGTAGATGATAAAAAGACTGTTAACTAAATTTAAAACATATTTTTGATAAAATTATGTAATGACTTTTATAACATGATAAACCACCTATACTCCAAATCAATACCCAGAACTATAAAACAAAACAAAACATTAAAGAATCCCTGTTAATGTCAAGAATAAGGTGAGAATGTCCATTCTCACCCCAAAGACCAGGATTGAGAAAAAAAAAACAAAACTTATATCTTCTCTATCATTCAACATGGGCTTATTTCTAGGTTTTCTTTTTCTTTTCTTTTTTTGTTTCTTTTCTCTTTCTTTTTTCTTCTTTTTGCTTTTCTTCTCCTTTTTTTTCCCCTAGCACATTCTTATATTTACCTTTAGTTTATCAATCATACTATTACAGTAGTACAAAACATAGTTAATATATGATAATTCAGCATATTAATGTTAAGTTTATCAGCTCAGTTAACAAAACGGATCTTGCAGAGAGCAGAACATCTCATGTGCTGACCCCAATAATGATGACAGTACGAACAGCTCACATGATTATGGACATTTCCTTACCAGTTGCCAAGTGCTTTATATATTGCAATTATTCCTCCCAACATTCCTGTTAATATTATGTGGCTTTTATCACAATATTACATTATTATCATATTGTTATAGAAGAGTACATTGAAGCTTTGAGAAATAATTTGCCAAAAGTCACACAGCATCTTAATATTGGCTAATAATTTTTGAATATTTACTGTTGACCTAACACCATTCTAAGCACTAAGTGTATTTTTTAATTGTTATGAAAACATTTATTTAAATTCAGTTAATTAACATATAATGTATTATTAGTTACAGAGGTAGAGGCCAGTGATTCATCAGTGGTTATGTAATACCCAGTGCTCATTATATCGCATCCTCTCCTTAGTGTCTCGTACCCAGGTACCGCATCCCCTACCCTCCTCCCCTCCAGCAACCCTCAGTTTGTTTCCAATGATTAAGTCTCTTATGGTTTTTATCCATCTCTGATTTCATCTTGTTTTATTTTTTCTCTCTTCCCCGATGATTCTCTGTATTGTTTCTTAAATTCCATATATGAGTGAGATCATAAAATTATCTTTCTCTGATTGACTTATTTCACTTAGCATAATACCTTCTACTTCCATCCACATTGTTAAATAGCAAGATTCCTTTTCTTTCTTTCTTTCTTTCTTTCTTTCTTTCTTTCTTTCTTTCTTTCTTTCTTTCTTCTTTTCATCACTGAGCCATATCTATCTATCATCTCTCTCTATATATACAGATATATATATATATACAGATAGATATCGATATTTATATTTATATTTATATCGATATCTATCTATCTTTCTCTATATATATGTATCACATCTTTTTTATCCATTCATCTATAAATGGACATCTGGGCTTTTTCCATAGTTTGGCTTCTGTGGACATTGTTGTTATAAACATTGGGGTGCAGGTGCCCCTTTGAATCACTACATTTGTATCTTTGGGGTAAATATCTAGTAGGGCAATTGCTGGGACATAGAGTAACTCTATTTTCAAGTTTTTGAGCAACCTCCATGCTATTTGCCAGATTGGCTACACCAGTTTGCATTCCCACCAATAGTGTAAGAGTGTTCCCCTTTGAATCCTCGCCAGCATCTGTCAATTCCTGACTTGTTAATTTTAACTATTCTGACTGGTGTGAGATGGTATGTCTTTGTTGTTTTAATTTGTTTTTCCCTGATGCCAAGTGATGTTGAGCATTTTTCTTGTGTCTGTTAGCCATCCGTATGTCTTTGGAAAAGTATCTATTCATGTCTTCTGCCCATTACTTAACTGGTTTGTTTGATTTTTTTAACTGATGATTGGATTTGGTTTGCTAATTTGTTGACAAAATTTTTGCACTCATGTTCTATAGAGATATTGGCCTGTAGTTCTCCTTTTTAAGATTGTCTTTATCTGGTTTTGGCATCAGGTTAATGCTAGCCTCATAATATGAAAGTGGGAGATTGCCTTCCTCTCTTATTTTCTTAAATAGTTTGAGATAGGTATTTACTCTTGTTTAAATTTTTGGTAAATTCACTATGAAACCAGCTGCCCCTGGACTTTAGTTTGTTAGTTTTTTTTATTGCTGATTTAATTTCACTGCTAGTGACTGGTCTGTTCAAATTTCTTTTCTTCCTGATTCAGTTTTGGAAGCTTCTATGTTTCTAAGAATTTATTGACTTGTTCTAGATTGTAGAATTTCTTGGTACATAATTTTTCATAATATTCATTTGTAATCTTTTGTATTTCTGTGATGTCAGTTATTTCTCTCCTTTTTTATTTTTTAAAAGATTTTATTTTTTAAGTAATCTATACACTGAACATAAGCTTGAACTTACAACCACAAGACCAAGAGTCACATGCTTTACCACCAAGATACCCCCAGTTTTATCCATCTTCTCTATTGTGTTTTGTTTGTTTAGTTTCTATTTTGTTTATTTTTGCTCTAATCTTTATTGTTTTTTTCCCCCTTCTATTTGTTTTCAGTTTTGTTTTTTATTCCTTTTCTAGTGCTTGTATTTGTAAGGTTCTAGAGATATATCAACTTAAATTGTCAAAAAAAGTGTATAGTATTTGTTAAAGTAAAAATTATTCCTCTGTATAATATAGTTGTTTCTGGACTTCAACATCATAACGTGTATAAAATTTCTTGCTGTATTTTAAGATAAATATTTAATAAAACCTTAAATGCTAGAAATATTTAAACAGGAAGTTAAACTACTCCTTCCGGCAGATATGGTATATTGGTCAGCTTGAGCTGTTATAGCAAAACACCACAGACTGGGTTGCTGAAACAACACATATTTTTCTCAGAGTACTGGAAACTGACAAGTTTAAGATCAATGTACCAGCAAAGTACATTTCTTAGGCATTTTTTGTGGCTGGCAGGTGGCTGCAAGCTTGCTATATTTTCCCATGACCTCTATGTGCACATTGGAGAAAGAGCTTTCTGATGTATCTTCTTTTTTTTTTTTTTAATTTTTTATTTTTTATAAACATATATTTTTATCCCCAGGGGTACAGGTCTGATGTATCTTTTTATAAGGACACTAATCCTATGGGATTGGGGACCCACCCATACAAACTCAGTTAAACTTAATTATTTCTTTTTTTTTTTCCTTTAAAGATTTAATTAATTTATTTGAGGAAGAGAGAGAGAATGAGCAGTCGTAGGGGCAGAGAGAGAGAGAGAGAAGCAGACTTCCCACGGAGCAGGAAGCCTGATCCTAGGGCCCTAAGATTATGACCTGAGCTGGAGTCCAAGGTGGATGCTCAATCAGCCAAGCCACCTATATACCCCTAACCTTAATTACTTCTTTAGTTTAAATGCAACCACTCTGGGATTAGGAGTTCCATATATGAATTGGGGGAAGAGGACATAAAATTCTGGTTCATGACATACAGCAGTACTTTATACTATCCTTCCACAAGAAAATATGTTTATCTTATTATGACATTTGATTCTGATAAAAAAATTTAGTCTGGTAAGAGATAGAATTTTATAATGAATGTCAACAGTAAGATTATAATATGTTCTTGGGAATCTGAATTGTAGCCAAATATAATTGGTTCATGAAACTAGTAGCTTATTTTTATCCCAGTATTTTAACATTATATTAGCATTATTATTATACATTATTAACATTATTATTCTCAATATATTAACATTATTATTTTTCCAAATACTAAATCTTGCCAAAGTGCAGTTTTAAGAACTTTATTCTACTTTTTAAAAATTTTTCTGAAATTTTACTTTTCTTCATTGACCCTGTAACTATCAACACTCATCTGAGTATACAACAGCAGAAATAGCCAAAGCCAAACACTTAAATATTAACAAATGAAATTGTAACAAATGAAATTGTAACTGCATTAGTATAGTGCAGACTGAAACTCCATAGAATTCAAATAATATCCCAGGATTAGCTTTGAGATGCTGAATAAAAGATAAATGTGTCCTTATATTTTTTACTAAGTTATTGTACATTTGTTTCATCTGCTGAGAAGCTGAATTTTATGCAGGTTTGTTGAATAAACCCTGAAGTCTTTTAGGTAAGAGCTTTAAGGATTGATATATTTCTATTCCTTACTTGTATCAAAAGTACAATAAAGACACATCGCCATAGTATCGCAGACACACACTGGACAGATAATGGCTACTGGGAATCTGTTTATTTTTACATTGAGTACATAAAAGATTTGTATTCAAGCTGTGGATCATTCATAGTGTATTTTAAAATATATATATAAAATGGCTAGATGTGTCATACTTGATATTGAAAATATATACTTGCCAGCCAGTTATTTATTGGGTATGTTTAGATATTTCTTCCCATAAGATAAAAGAGAATGGTAGTTAAATCATTACTAGTGAAATTTAACAATCTTGGGTATGATTATTTTAGAACTTAGCTAATCTCTCAAAATTATACCAGTATACTATAGTTATAAACATATGGAAGTAGATATAGATTGAACTTAAGATATAAATTTAGGCATAGATACATCTTATATAGACATAGTATTTTATGATTATGTATTCTATTAGTGCATTCTGATTATATTTCTAAATACATACATTATAATAGTGTAACATGTACACATATGAGAGAGGAGAGTTTGCACAGGTTTTATGAGCATTATAGGAATATTAAAAGAGATAATGCTTGTAGAGTTCTTATCCCTGAACTTATAGGTATTAATGATCAACATAGGACAAGTACTCTCAGAAATTTTTTTCAAATGCTTCATTTTATATAAAAATATATGTATTAACAAATTTTAATCTAAACAATGGTGATTGCTTACTTTCTTGGAGATGTAGAAAAAAGGAGTAAATGAATATTACAAAATAACTGGGCATGTCTGCACTGAGGATCAGCATGCAGCACTAGGAGCTCTGCTGTGCCCTTAAGGGCCATCCTGCTTCTGCAGTTACAAATGTTCCTCTGTAGAGATTGTTATAGCCAGAATTGCTATTTGGACAATCTTTATTTTGACCTTCCCATCACCACATTCAAAATGGAGAGCGAATTTAGGCATAACTACATTTGTAAGCAGTCTACACCTGGTCTTATTTTCTTTAAGCAGCAGTGTCACTTTGTATCTATGTCATACCTGGAGATGTATACCCATACCTCTCACTGCCATCCTCTCTTCTTTCCAATAGGAAAAAGAAAAAAATAAAAGCATTTTGAAGCATTATACTATGTATATTCTCAAGCCTAAGAATCACTGCTCAGTCTTTCTTAAATGTACAGGGGTTAACTTGTGAGGTTATGGACAGCCACACAAAATCTTGGGTCTGTGTCACAGCTAAGTAAATATGCCAATAGTTTAGTATTAAAATCCTAATCTCTCTCTCAAATTCCAGTATACAGCCTCAAAGAAATTGTTCTACATTTCTGAAGAAAATTTTGATTGATATTAATATATATTTAATAAAGCTATAAAATTATTTTTCATATGCCTTATTTTAAATACAGCATTAATCCACAATTTTTTATACAAAATTTGGGCCATGGGATTTTAATGAAACGTTGGTGTAATTCATGCACTTTAGGGTAAATTTCTCAAATAATTTTTGGTTTAGGAATTTTTTTGTGTGTATTTCTAATGTACTGTGATCTGATATTTTTGTAAAACAATAAAATTATTAGGCAAAGTGAAGTGAAAAATACAATTCGGTTTTAATTATTAGACAACAGATATATGAGTATATACATATAGACATGTACATATAATTTCACATTATAGAAATATCATTAGAGAAACATAATATAGGTAAATAAAAAACCTAAGCCTTGTTCATAATGTGCACATAAGCACTTAGTAAAAAGTATTGTCATCACACTCATAAATGTCATTTTGCAATTAGAACTAAACAAAATATTATGAGAGAAGTAGAAATTCCCCACGTAAGTACCTACATGTAAACGTTATACAAATATTGAGGATATCTGAATATAAAGTATTGATTGTGACAAATGTGCTTATTGCTTTCTTGTTAACTATCCAATTTACCTTGGATTGGTAACATTAATTATAAGAAATAATATGTATCTATATTCTTTGTAAGTATTGTTCTAATAATATTCATGTAAGATATTTAAAGAATTTCAGCAATCACTGGTTTATTATCCTTTTTCCAAATTAAAAAAAGTACTAATTTTTGTAATGCATCTTTAATCATTTACTGGTAATATATTCCAAAAAATCATTCTGTGAAATTATAGTTAGACAGCTTTAAGGGAGAGAAATAAATAAATATTGGGACCATTACAGTTCTGTATGTTGATCTTCCCTTGAAGAAAATTAAAATTCAATGTGTTTAAGGAGTTCAGTAATAATTATTTTATAAGTGTGGAAGATCAAGAATATTCATGGGGGCACTGTGGTGGCTCAGTATGGAATCAAGTCCCGAGTTGAGCTCTGCATTCAACGTGGCATCTGCTCGTCCTTCTACTACATCTCCTCCCCCTACTTGGGCTCACTCTTTCTCTCTCTCTCTCTATATATATTTATCTCTAAAATAAATAAAGAAAATCTTAAAAAAAAGAATATACACTACTTCACTGATAAACTTTGTTTAATTATGGAACATGACAATATTCTGCAGAAACTCTGTTCTTTACATAGAAGTTTCCCAACAAAATCATCAATGATCAAACAGGATACTCCCATTCAAAGAGAGGGTCTGTGATTTTTCAATGGTAGATAAAAAGAAAAGTTAGAATATTAGAAGAACAGAGTTTCTATAGATGAAAATAATGAATCAGTTGTGTTCCAAGACTTAAGGTGCATCTGTAGATTCAATAAACTGCAAGCAAACACACTTTGTTAGCTATATTTCTTCCATGGATTGGACTCTCATATTGTTAGTTCTTGTATATTTTGGGCATCGGTGTCCTTGGAAAAACAGTTGAGTTTCATATTTTGTCACAGTATTACCAAACATTTCAAGTAAACATTTGGGTACAGCTTTCCACTAATATTTTCACAAGCCAGTAGAGTACTTTGGATGTATGCTACTGTAGCATTTAAAAATTTTATGTATTTATTTGGGAGAAAAAGAGAGAGCATGAGGAGGGGGAGAGGCAGAAGGAGTAGAAGACTCCCCACAGAGCAGGGAGCCTATTGGGATCATGACCTGAGCCAAAGACAGATGTTTAACTGACTGTGCCACCTGGGCACCTCTTACTATAGCATTTAATTCAAAAAGGATTTCAAAGTTTGTTTTTTTTTTAATTGTTTTGAGCTTAATTCTTTATGATTTGTCTCAAAATGCTGCTAAAGTTTGATGTTTTTGCTACTTCATTGGCTAGTCTGTAAGAAGACATATGGTATTGTTTTTAGTACTTCATTTATGGTTACAAACCCAAACAATATATAGGGGAGTCACATTCTGGATAAGAACAGTGCATTTTGATCTTTAAATTTTCAAAATTACTCCCATCATCATCCTCTGGTTTACTACAATATCACCCTCAGAAATGCATGCCTTTCTTTTTTTCTTTTTTTCTTTTGACAATACCAGTGGATTGCAGTTTGCTTTATTAAAGCCAGAATTTAAATTAAATTGTAATTATTTTGCTTACCGGGTTATCTCTAAAAATCTTTGAAAAATTTTAAAATTTTAACTAAATTTACTTAATTTTTTTTCTTTTTTCTTTTTTCTCCCAACTCCAGTGTAGTTAACATCTAGTGCTCTCGAGTGTTGTATTAGTTTCCAGCGCACAATACAGTGCTTCAGCCGGGCCAGATATTACTCTGTGCGCATTAAGATAAATACACTCACTCCTCTTCCCCTTTCACCAGTCCCAACCCCAGTCTCTTCTTTGGTAACCATCTGCTTGTTCTTTACACTTAAAAGTCTGCTTTTTGGGGCGCCTGGGTGGCTCAGTGGGTTAAGCCGTTGCCTTCGGCTCAGGTCATGATCCCAGGGTCCGGGGATCGAGTCCCGCATCGGGCTCTCTGCTCAGCGGGGAGCCTGCTTCCTCCCTCTCTCTCTGCCTGCTTGTGATCTCTGTCTGTCAAATAAATAAATAAATAAATAAATAAATAAATAAATAAATATTAAAAAAAAAAAAGTCTGCTTTTTGGTTTATCTTTCTTTCTTTTTTTCCCCCTTTGTTCATTTGGTTTTTTTTTTTTCTTAAATTTCACATATGAATGAAATCATATGGTATTTTACTTTTTCCGGCTTATTTTGCTTACCCTTGTACTTTCCAGCTCCACCGTGTCATTGCAAATGGCCAGATTTCGTTCTGAATAACATTCCGTTATGGATATACACACCACTTCTACTTGATCCATTCTGTTGATGGGCGCTTGGACTGTTCCCATAACTCAGCTATCGTAAGTAATGCTGCAAGAAACATAAAGGTGCATGTAAATCTTTTCAAATTAATGTTTTCATATTCTCTGGGTAAATATCCAATAGTGTGATTACTGGATCATAGGGTAGTTCTATTTTTAATTTTTGAGGAACCTCTGTACTGTTTTCCACAGTGGCTGCACCAGTTTGCATTCTCATCAGCAGAGCACAAGGATTCCTTTTTCTCTACATCCTCATCAACTCTTGTTGTTTCTTGTGTTTGTTTGTTTGTTTTTTTTTTTTCTGATCTGACAGGTATGAGGGGATATCTCATTATGGTTTTGATTTGCATTTTCCCCAAGGATCAGTGATGTTGAGCATCTTTTCATATGTCTGTTGGCTGTCTGAATATTTTCATTGGAGAAATGTATTTTAATATCTTCTGCCCATTTTTAACAGAATTATTTTTCTTTTTTTGGTGTTGAGTTTTTTAAGTTCTTTATGTCTTTTAGATTCTAGCCCCGTATTGGATAGATCATTTGCAAATATCTTCTCTTATTCAGTTGTCTGTTCTTTGATTTTGTTGATTGTTTCCTTTGCTGCACAGAAGATTTTTATTTTGATGTCCCAATAGATTATTTTTGGTTTTGTTTCCCTTGCCTCAAGAGACATATCTAGGAAGATGTTGTTAAAGCCAATGTCAGAGAAACTGCTGCCTGTGCTCTACTCCAGGATTTATATGGTTTCAAGTCTCAGATTTAGATATTTAATCCATTTTGAATTGGCTTTTGTGTATGGTGTGAGAACGTGGTCTAGTTTCCTTTTGTGTATTACTGTCCTGTTTTTCAGCACCATTATTGAAGAAACTTTTTCCCATTACATATTCTTGCCTCCTTCATCAAAGATTAATTGTCCACATAATTATGGGCTTATTTCTGGGCTTTCTGTTCTGTTCTGTTAATCAGTATGTCTGTTTTTTGTTAGCATCAGGGTTTTTTATGGTTCCATACAAATTTTAGAGTGTTCTAGTTCTGTGAAAATTCTGTTGATATTTTGATAGGGATTTCATTAAAGCTGTGGATTGTTTTGGGTTGTATGGACTTTTTCACAATATTTATCTTTTTTATATATGAAGAATCCATATCTAACATCATACTCAATGGTGAAAAGCAGTTTTCCCCTAAGATCAGGAATAAGACAAGGGAGTTTAATCATTTTAAATCAACATAGTACTAGAAATCCTAGCCATAACAATTAGACTAGAAAAAGAAGGAATAGAAGGCATCCAAATTGTTAAGAAAGAAAGAAAGTTTCACTATTTGCAAATGACATTATACTATATAGAGACTCCTAAAGATTACATCAAAAAACTTCTAGAACTGATAAGTGAATTCAGGAAGGTCACAGGATACAAAATCAATGTACAGAAATATGTTACATTTCTATGCACTATTAATGAAGTGGCAGAAAAAGAAATTAAGAAAACAATTGTATTTACAATCAAGCTGAAAAAAATACCAAAGAGCTGAAATACTTGTACCCTGAACTATAAAACATTGATAAAATAAATTAAAGACAACAAAATGGAAAGATATTCCACATCGTGGATTCTAAACAAATATTATACCTTAATTTTCATCAATAAATAAAGTTTCTGAAGTTAGAATGATTATAAAATGACCATTTTATCACTTTTCACATACTTTTGGGATACAAGTAATGGACTATCCTCAAAGTAACCAATGTTGTAATGTAAAATTAAATTACTGCTTTGAATTAGTATGCTGGTTGTCCCCCATTTTACTCCCCATCCATATTCAAAACCTGACCTTGTCTGTGCATCAGTCAATGTCCTGGCAATGCCAAATTGCTGTCAATTTATAACATTTACTTTCTTTTTTTTTTTTTTTTTTTTTTTTTATAACATTTACTTTCAATGTCTAGGGTTATATTGTCATGAAGAAGTTAAAAAAAAAAGTTAATTAATCAGCACCAATCCCCAGGTTGATTGATTGATTGGTTATTTATTTTATTTATTTATTTTAGTACTGTTTTAGAAGATTCTGGGATAATTTCCTGGCAACACCCAGGAAAGTCTTCAAGGAGAATCTTGGATGATATCCTGACAATGTCATATTGCTATAGAAATTTCAGTACACTTATTCTTACTTTTTGTACTTATTTTGTCATAGATATTAAAGCAGTTTATAAAAGAGTGCCAGTACACAGTTATATTTTAGTAGTTCTAGAAAATCTTTGATTAATTTTAACTTTTAAGCCTTAATTCCTTAATACTATATGCTCAATGAAATATTGTGTACCCTTTATCTTTCTTTTTTTCCCTTTTCTTTATATTCTGTATGAATGTATCTTGCAAGTTTAGATCTATGATCCACTTTAAATTAATTTTTGAATATGGTATGAGATAAAATCAAGGTTATTTTTTTCCTATGGTTATCTAGTTATTCCAGAAAACCTTTGGAAAAAGTTTCCTTCCTCTATTAGATGCTTTTGACATCATTATCCAAATATCAAAGGCCTTATAAATGTGGGTTTATTTCTAGTCCTTCTTTATACTTGTATAAAGTATATAAAGTATACTTTATACTCTGACATGACTATGTCAGAGTCATGCTATCTTGATTATTATAGTTTTATTATAGTCCTTAAAATAAGACAATATAAGCAGCACGGTATTCTTCTTCATTTTTGAGATTGTTCTAGATATTAAAATATTTTCATTTTCATATAATCATTTAAGGAATACATTGAGCTCTAGTCATTTGGTGAAGAATTAACATTTTAACAATATTGAATATTTCAGAACACAAACATGAGGTATCTCTCTGGTAATACAGGTATTCTCACATTTTCATAGTAATACACCTCAGGTAAATGTTTAGTGTTGAGCTCTTGTCAGAATTTTTCTACTTATTTGTAAGCATAGCTTTATGGATGCTTTAAAATGTAAATCAAAAGTCAGGCACCCCTTTTTGGACACTTAACCAACTGAGTCACCCCTTTTGGGTGCCTGGGTGGCTCAGTAGGTTAAGTATCCGACTTTTGGTTTTGGCTCAGGCATGAACTCGGTATGTTGAGACGGAGTCCACCTCTGGCTCCACACACAGCACAGAGTTTGCTTCAGATTCTCTCCCTCTGCCCCTCCCCCACTGCAACCCCACTCGTGCTCTCTTTCTCTCTCCCTTTCTCTAAAATAAATAAATAAATCTTAAAAACCTGTTTTGTTTATTCATTAAAGCATATGTGTCATCTTGAGACTCATTGTCTCTTTGAGAATTGAAACATGTAAAGAAATTTTTGTGGGACTACTTCTGGATTTTATCAGGGATATCTGAAGAGTTTTATTGGGGAGACTATGGATTTGTTATGCACTATTTTTTGGAGTGTTGATTATTTATTTTTAAATAGACAATTAATTTGACTCAAACTGCAAATTCTGTGCCTTAGTGGGTAGCTAAAATCTCAGTTAACTTTTTGCATCTTTAGCTGGATTCTGTCCCACACACGCATGGGTTGATGATGATCAAAGTTTTGGGCAGAATTTAAATACAAAATATAAGCCTCCTTTTCTTAGTATCACCTCTCTGTCCATCAGGTATGATGCCCAACTCTGTGCACTACTTCTTCAGAGCAGGGAGAATTCAGATTTTCTATTGAAATTTTAATTTCCTTATGTATTACTAACTTGGCCTTCCTTCAAGAAGTGTTTTTTTCTGTTCTAATTAATAATTCTCAAAAAAATTTATGCTCCTCCATATCTTTTTTAATTTTTATTTTATTTTATTTTTTAAAGATTTTATTTATTTATTTGACAGAGAGAGATCACAAGCAGGCAGAGAGACAGGTAGAGAGAGAGGAGGAAGCAGGCTCCCTGCTGAGCAGAGAGCCCAATGTGGGGCTGGATCCCAGGACCCTGGGATCATGACCTGAGCCGAAGGCAGAGGCTTTAACCCACTGAGCCACCCAGGCGCCCCAATGCTCCTCCATATCTTTCTCCTATTTTTGTTCATTCTCCAATGACTTCAAGTGTTTTATTGTTGTTGTTTGTTTTTCTTTAAAAATAATACTGTGCAGAATTTGGAGTTGTTAGCTAAGTAAAGGTAATATCAATAAAAAACGTACTTAGACATGCTGAAAATTAACAGTTAGATTAAAATCAACCTAAAAGTTAATGTGACAAAAACAATTACTCATATACTTAATTTTGTGGTAATATATAGGAAGGTCTTGAAGATTTTTTGAATACTTTTAATATTTTCCCCTCTATTAAATTAGTAGAACAGATACTGAGAAAACAAAAATTAGTTGTAGAAAGAACAAATACAATTTTATATATAATAAAATTTAATTTTTCAGGTTTTATCTTGTGAGATACTTGCATATAAAATCTACACCTATCCTCAGTTTATAATCTTTTGGAGAATACAAATTAATTTTCCCCCTCATCTATGGTGCTTTTAGTTGCCACAGAATTTAATGTTAATGACAATTTGTTTTCAAAGTATGTGTAACCCAGTTTTTAGTTCAGTTTTTGTTTTTTCTGTAAATTCTGCAAAAACAGTTAGGAAATTCAGTCAATTATTTTTATTGGAAATAATGTGACTCAGAGCTCCATTGACAGATAAGAAAAATGGGGAATGCAAATGATGATGAACATCTTTAATTTTTTTTTTCAAAATATCTCCTATTAGGGTAGAATTTATTAGACATTTGGAAGTAATTAAATGGGTTACAAAGATTTTAATATCCAATGTATAAATATATACAAGGTATAAGCAAAAGTATGTGTTTGTCTCCCATAAAAGCAAAGTAAACTATTCCTCTCTCTTTTCCTAAAACCAAAAATATTGAAGGTTCTAGAAGGAAAACTTATTAAATTAAAGTTTAAGAAATGCTTAAAGTATCTTTTTATAAAACAGTATTTTGGGGTTTATGGGTGTTGGTATTAGGGAGAATGGGCTCAGCAATTATAAATATGCAAGAAACTATCTATATACAGAGATAAAAATTTATGTTCAGAGTTTATCTAAAATGAAGCATTTATCCCTCTTGGACTTATATTTTAGTTGTCTTGAAATAACAGTTTATTGTGGATAGCATATCAGACTTTTAACTATAATACAGCATGTTAACAAGTATTGTGGGTAATGAAAACCAAATTAGTGTAAGCAGTTTTATTAAATTGTCATGTGTTTGTTTTCCTTAAATATTTAGACTTCAGAGAAACTAGTCTATTTATTCGCTTGAGGTAGTGTAAGTAGTTTTATTAAATTGTCATGTATTTGTTTTCCTTAAATATTTAGACTTCAGAGAAACTAGTCTATTTAGTTGCTTGAGGTAATAATGCCAAATATAATTAAAACTACTCTCTAATAAGTGTACTGATGCCTACTGTTTTGAGTTTAATTTCACCAATTATGCCTTTGGTTAGCAGCCTCCTACTCATTTAGCTAAAAAACACATTATGCTGTAATACTTGTAATGTGGATCAAGTGCTACAATGAATGGCTGTTTTTGTTGGGTTAGCAGAATCGAAAGCTTTTGCCTTCTAAACAATTAAGAAAATATAAAAAGTGACTAATGAAAATTTATCCAGAGGTCCGCAACAAAATGGCAACGAATTTTTACACAATTTTTATTTTTCTTTCAGACAATACAATATTATTATTTCTGTGTAAAATTATCTTCACAGAACATTAGATAATTAAATGTAAGGAAAACACTAAGAAACAGGGAGTGAAGACTTGGTGCTATGATTAGCATTCATAAATACCAACAAAAGTCCAGCAACCACATGCCAGTATGTTAGAATATTACATACTGTGTTCATTAACATATAGGTTTGTCTAATATTTTTGGCCACTGAATAAAGGTAGATACTTTTTAAGTAAATGTAAAAATTATTATAAATGAGTTCTGAAAAATTCATTACACATTTTCACAATAAGTCAATAATAAAGGATATAGCATACTAATTTATATTTATGAAAAACAGCTCAAACATCAGCCAGATGGTTCTGTGAGTTACTGTGTTTCCAGATCACTATCCAGTATTTTTTCCTTCCATATTGCTTTGCAAAATAAAAAGTATACTTCCCATTAGTTATATTATGCATCTATGTAGAAGCTACATTAAAGATCAAGCCATACAATTTAGAATATTGAGAATTAATTAGATTTGAATTTTTAATAGTGTTGTATTTGAAGAGAAGAAATTTGATGCTTTTTCTAATTCTCCCATAAATACCATGACCAAGTCATGAAAAATTACATAAAATAAGGCATTGTTCCACAAGAATATAATTTTTTACATTTATTTTTCTAACTGATAATTATTATATATTAGGTGCCACATCCTGGGCTAAACATTTGAGATAAAAATCTGAATAAATAATTGTTCCTATCTAAATATTTCAATAGTCAAAAAACAGAGACAAACCTGTAATCAAACCATGTAATTAAGTATGGACTATAAGAGCGGTTTCAGAAAGGAATCATGAATACCTCTTAAAGAATCAGGTCCTTGATCAAGACCCAGTAATTACATTATTAATTTTATAAAAAATTGTCAGAGTGTTTTCAACCAACAATGTATAAGTGATCTCATTGTCTACATCATTTTTTATTACTATTTCTTGGTTTTTTGTTTTGTTTTGTTTTCTTAAGGTTTAATTTATTATTCAACTGAGAAAGACAGAGAGAGGGAACACAAACAGCAGGATGGGAAAGGGAGAAGCAGGCTTCCCGCTAAGCAGGGAGACCAGTGTGATGTGGGGTTCCATTCCAGGCCCTGGGGTCACGACCTGAGCTGAAGGCAGACGCTTCATGACTGAGCCACCCAGGCGCCCTGGTTTCTTGTTTTAAATTTTAGACATACTGATAGGTTTGTAGTGTTATCTTACGGTGGTTTTAATTTGTATTTCCCTAATGGCTAGTGATCTTGAACAACTTTTCATGTGCTTATCTCCCTATATACATCCTTTTAGGTAAAATGTTTATTCATAACTTTTGCCTTTTTTTAATTAGATTTTTTTGTTGTTGTTGGTTTGATGGTTATATTCTGGGACTTCTTTATATATTCTAGATACTAATCCTTTGTCATATGTGTGGTTTATAAACAATTTGTTCCCAATCTGCATCTTGTGTTCATTCTCTTCACATGGCTCTTTACAGAGCAAATGTTTTTAATTTTCATGAGGTCCAACTTATCAATGTTTTCTTTTATTGATCATGATTTTGGAGTTAAATCTAATAGCTATCTGTCTTAAAATTTCTTTTTCTAAAGTTTGTGTTTTTCTTTAGGGTAAATACCCAGTAGTGCAATTGCTGGGTCATAGGGCAGTTCTATTTTCAACATTTTGAGGAACCTCCATGCTGTTTTCCAGAGTGGTTGCACCAGCTTGCATTCCCACCAACAGTGTAGGAGGGTTCCCCTTTCTCCGCATCCTCGCCAGCATCTGTCATTTCCTGACTTGTTGATTTTAGCCATTCTGACTGGTGTGAGGTGGTATCTCATTGTGGTTTTGATTTGTATTTCCCTGATGCCGAGTGATATGGAGCACTTTTTCATGTGTCTGTTGGCCATCAGGATGTCTTCTTTGCAGAAATGTCTGTTCATGTCCTCTGCCCATTTCTTGATTGGATTATTTGTTCTTTGGGTGTTGAGTTTGCTAAGTTCTTTATAGATTGTGGACACTAGTCCTTTATCTGATATGTCGTTTGCAAATATCTTCTCCCATTCTGTCATTTTGTTAACGGTTTCCTTTGCTTTGCAAAAGCTGGCGATTCACAGACCTGTACCCCTGGGGATAAAAATATATGTTTATAAAAAATAAAAAATTAAAGTTTTGTGTTTTTTTTTTTGCCTAAGGTTTATATTTCTACATTTCCCATTTATTTAATTCCATAACTAATAATTGAGTCAGTTTTGTATAAGAGGTGAGGTTTATGTGTCTCTGCTTTTGTTTGCTATTGTTATTTACCTATGAATGCCCATCTGTTCGAGTGCCATTTATTGAAAACAAAAAGCAAAAAATACCCCATTCTATCTCCATTGAATTATTTATATAACTTTGTTAAAAATCAGTTGAGCATATTTATAAGGTTCTGTTTTTATGTCCTCCCTGTGGTTATGTTTTTCTGTGTTTCTATCATTCTGTCAATACCACACTGTTACATGACTATAGCTATATAGGAAGCCCTAATATTCAATACAGTGATATTTTTCACATTTGTTGTTACTAAGACTGTTTTAGATATTATAGGGCCCATTTTCCCCCATATAAGTTTTAGACTAAACTTGACTATGTTGACAGAAACATAAAACTTTCAGGGATTTTGATAGCAGGTGCTTTAAACTTATAGATCATTTTATGATAATTAATATCTTTCTTATATGGAGACTTCCAGGACATAAATAAAACACATTTTTAAAAATTACTTAGATATTCTTTGTTATCTTTCATCAGCATTTTATAGTTTCCAATACACAAAACCTGTACATGTTTTGTTAAATTTATAAATAAGTATTTTGTGATCATAAGAGTCCCTATAAGAGGGAGCAACATATTTCCTTCTCTTCTATCTTCTGGAATAGACTATATAAAATTCATGTTAGTTGTTCTTTAAACATTTTGTAGAATTGCTAGAAAACTATCTGGAACTGGAGATTTCTTTTTTGAGAGCTTTCGTTTTTGAGAGCTTTTGAAATTTTAAAATAAATTATTTTAGTAATTGTAGATGTATCCATTGGTCCCTTTAGAATTGTTTGAGTTTTACTTGTTTGTGGTTTTTTCAGGAATTTGTCCATCTTATGTGTTGTTTAACTTATAAGATTGCTTATATATTCCTTTGTCTTCTTTTTTTACTGTTGTCATTTTTGCTAGAGACTCAATGTTATTGGTTTTTCAAATAATCATTTTTTATTTCATTTATTTCCTCTATTTTTTTCCCCTAGTTTCAATCAAAGTGGTTTTTGCTAGTGTCTTTATTATTTTCCTACTTCCAATTGCTTTGACTATATTTTAGTCTTTGGTTTCTAATTTCTTGAGGTAGGATACTGCAGTATTTTGAAAGAAACTTCTTTTTGAGAGTTTACTTAGATTGTGTTATTCATGGAGTTCAATTAAGAAATAACAACTTATAACATAAGAGTAAAATGGCCAATGGAATGAAAAGATGTACACCTAATTTTTAAACACTAATGCTAGATTAATAATTGTCTAGGGGATACGTGGGTGCCTCAGTCAGTTAAACATCTGCCTTTCGTTCAGGTCATGATCTGGGCTTCTGGGATCCAGCCCCATGTCTGGCTCCCTGGTCAGCAGGGGGTCTGCTCTCCCCTTCCCTCTGCCTGCCCCCTCTGCACTCCCTCTCCCCCCGCCCCTGCACTACTTACTCTAGCTTGTTTGCTCTCTCAAATAAATAAATAAAATCTTTAAAAAATTGTTGTCTAGAATTGTGAATTTAGAAATTAGTATGTGTAAGTATTTACATGGATTTAATTATGCAAGTATCAGAACACTTTGAGTTTATAAAATATTTCATTTATTTTACATTAAGTTTTTAAACCTGTGACAAATTCAAAGTGAAGTATTAATCTGTAAACTATCTGTATAAAATAAAATGTGCTGAAAATGATTTTCATATAAACATAGGTAAGTATGATCACCCTAAAGTCAGTGAGAAAATGGTATAGAGTGGAAATAAGTCTAGGTAGTCTAAAATGGAATCAAATATAAATGATACCATCATTTGTCAGGTAGATGGTAAAATTTGAAGAATGGGGGATTAGATGGATAACATCAAGAAATATGTCAGAATCAAATTATTTACCAAACCCCATGAACCTGATGGTAACATTTAAATGTATATATTCAGGATAGACATAGAACATAAAATCCAGATTTATTTAACTATTTTTAAAAAATATTTTACTAATTTATTTGACAGACAGAGATCACAAGCAGGCAGAGAGAGAGAGAGAGAGAGAGAGAGGAGGAGCAGGCCCCCTGCTGAGCAGAGAGCCCGATGCAGAGCTTGATCCCAGGACCCCAGGATCGAGACCTGAGCCGAAAGCCTAGGCTTTAACCCACTGAGCCACCCAGGTGCCCCTTATTTAACTATTTTATCTGTACTTTTAAAAAACTTCCTTTCTCTCTGTACAGAGGGTTGAAGACAGACAATAAATAGTCCTTATTTTTATTTTATTGTTTTTTAAAGAATTTTGCCCCATACCAGTATTAATGATTTAGACCTACAGAAACAAGACTAACTCTGCAAAGCAAGGAAGACAATCAAGATGAATATTTTTCCTGTTGTCAGTTATACAAATCCAAGGAAACATTAATTTCTAAACTTGAACCTTCTCATTCTCTGGTGACATATGAACAGATTATCAATTCAATCAATATGACAGCTGCCTTCTTAATTGGAGGATGTGCTATGGAAGTGTCAGGCAGAATTTGCTGCCTTAGCAATAACACACAAATTTTTCTTCTGTTGTGTACATCCTTAACCATTAATTACCCCAAAATAAAATTCTAACAAGCATACTTGTTGCGTTTCATAAACCAATATGTACCTTTTTATGTGAAGACCAAAAAAAGCTTTTTAATTCCTTATTAAAAGAAAAAATGTAGTAAATTAAACATAAATTACTATTGCTTGTATTTACAATTTTTCTCAAATCCCAGTGGCGTCATTATGTATTTGCTGTTGGAAATATTATCTAAATCTTATATAAACATACAAGGCAGGTTCCTTCACTCCCTCATTTTTTCTTTATTGGGTAACATGCCAGCTCATGGAGTAATGACTTAAAATGTGTTTGGTTTTTTTTTTGTACAAAGCAGAATTTTGCAATTTTTCAAAAATGCTAATCATGATTTAAGCAAATAATTTTCTGTAAAATGATTCATTTTTATCATAGGAAGTAGACATCTTGGGTGAGAATGAAAATGTTAACTTTTGTTATTATTATTGTGGACATAAGATCAGTTTGTTAATCTAAGAAATTATGTATGGAATATTAGGAAGGAACAAACTAAAGTAGAAATAATTCTCATCATGACACCCCCAAAATGTTGGGCTCCAATATTCTTTTAAATAGTAGAAAGTAAAATAATAGAAAATAAAACATAATTGGTTTCATTATATTTATGAATGTGACATAAGTAAAAACAATTGACAGTAAGAAGAGACAGCAAGGTCTTACTTTTTCCATTAAATGATGGTTTCAATATTTATAAGATTATTTCACTTTTTACAATTTATAAGATTATTTCATGGCTTTAGGCATGTTTGTATATTTGTAAAATAGTTTCCTTTATCATCTCTATATGCAAAGGCTGAGAATAATCCCCATAGAGTAAACTTTTTGGCTCACTTTAACATCTTTGCAGCGTCTACACTTCTCCGGTATGCTGAATAGCACCGTACATTGTGTCATTTTAGGCAGCCTGGCTGTTTATTCCAGTGGCGGTCAAATCTGCAAAGATGGCTGGAATTTGAGGATCTTTTTCATGATGAATTAAATACATATTTCTCAAGATTCTACAAGCTTTACCCTTTGTTCAACCGATCGGCAAAAATCTGAGACAAAGCTAACAATTCTAACCCCTAAATCCCATTTTTAAAAGTATATTTTAAGAAAATTACATGATCAGATTTCATTAAGGTTGAAATGCGATGCAGCCCTAAGGCGGGGTTTTGTCTCCTGCTGAGAATGTTATCCATCGTGGTTTTCACTGTATCTCCTAGAATTTTCAAGGAAATTAAGTCAGGAAATTTTGTGTGTGTGGGGTTTTTTTTTTTTTTTTTTTTTTTTAATTTATTTGTCAGGGAAAGAAAGAGAGTGCACAGCAGGGGAATGGCAAGTCGAGCAGGCAGAGGGAGAAGCAGGCTCCCCACGGATCAAGGAGCCTGATGCAAGACTTGATCCCAGGACTCTGAGATCATGACCCAGTCCAAAGGCAGGTGCTTAATGGACGGAGCCACCCAGGCATCCCAAATCAGGGGAATGTTCTTTCCTATTTAATCTATATCCATAAGGCCATGAGAGTCATGTTGTTGTTTCTGTTCTTTCTTTTCCCATAATTTAAATCTCAAATATAGGGGCACCTGGGTGGCTCCGTTGGTTAAGCATCTGCTTTAGGCCTAGGATCCAACTCCTTGCTCAGCTGGAAGCCAGCTTCTCCCTCTCCTTCTGCCTGACACTGCCTACCTGGGCTCTCTTTTTCTCTTTTCTGTCAAATAAATAAATAAAATCTTAAAAAAAATAAATCTCATATACATAGTTTGTTCTCATTCGCTGCTATATTGTTAAATGTTGTATCATTATATTACTCAATGTGTCGTCTGTGGTCCTTGAAGAAATAAAGAAATTCAAATCCAGAAAACAACAAAACAAAACACAATTTCCTATTGATTTTGAAAGATCACTAGAATAGATAAATGTTGTTATACATTTGTCAAACCTATAGAATATACAGTACCGATGAGTAACTCTAATGTAAACTAGGGACTTTGGGTGCTGGTGATATGTAGTTGTAACGAAGGTTTACTCTGGTGGGGGTGTTGATAATGAAGGCGATCGTGTATGTGGGGGTAGGGAGTATAGGGACTGTCTTTATATCTTCCCCTCAATTTGCTGCTAAAACTACGCTAAAAAAAGTTAACAGTAAAGGCCACCGAGTTATTTGGTCCTGTTTCCAATTTTAAATTTCAGATAAAAATTTTGTCCTCCTTTGATACAGTTTTGCTCAACCGGTATTTTAAAATATTTTATTGTGAAATATTTCAAATATATAGAAAACTTTAGAAGCATATTGTAAGTATCCACATACCAAAGACCAAGTATTTTAAAATTAATATTTGACTTTTAAGTTCAAGTCTTACTCATTTTAGAAAAAAAATTTCACATTTAGTTCATCCCCTATATTATGCCTCTGTAGAGACATCTTTGTCACACAGGAGTGACTATTTGTCTGAAATGATACGGTATATTAACATATCTGATAGAACTGTAGAATTTTTTGCATTTCTAGATTAATTTCTAGGTAAATTTATTTATAGACGTAGATTGGAAAAATTCTCATAATTTAAAGTTTGAATATTAGTATTCATGCATATCCATTCATGTATGTCTCATTTTTATTCCTCAAAATAGTTTATGATTTTCTCCAGGGAGATTTTGTGTATCTTTTTTATGGATTCATTCCTAGATAATTTACACATTACACTAGGAATGGTATGTATGTTTTTTCCCTATTGTGTTTTCTAAATGTGTAATTCTGTGTCGTACATAGGATCACTGACACATAACTAACTCCACAGAGTTTAAATGTAAAATAAGCTTTATTAGATAAATTTCCAGGCAGAGGGGGTGCCTGGGTGGCTCAGTGGGGTAAAGCCTCTGCCTTCGGCTCAGGTCATGATCCTGGCGTCCTGGGATTGAGCCCCGCATCAGGCTCTCTGCTTGGCAGGGAGCCTGCTTCCCAACCCCTCTCTCTGCCTGCTTCTTTGCCTTTTGTGATCTCTGTCTGTAAAATAAATAAATAAAATCTTAAAAAACAAAAAAATATCCAGGCAGAGAACTAGCAAAGCACTCACCATTTCACAAGTTCTCATTTCCGCAAAATAATTGTGCTTAGGCCATCATATCAGGATGTCCCATAAAGAAAAACTCCAGGAAAGGACTCACCTGAACAGTTCTACAAAGAGGAGCAGGTAGAAACTTCTCACACAGAATACAAAACGCTTAGGAAGAAAGACCTACAAAGCTAGGTACTGACATGGCCTCTGGGTGACAGACAACTGGAAACTAACGAGGTAGTTTAAAAGGGAGAGGAAAGAAGCCTTCTTTTCCATCTGGAGTTATCTTCCCTTATTAGGAATAAAACTGGCATCACTTATTGTTATTATGTTCACATTGCATCCAGGAACCTTACTACACGCTTAGTCAATCATTTTGTCTCTATGTTTTTGGTGGTGTACTTCAACAGTCATATCATCTGCAGAGGTGGATGGTTTCCCTTTCACTCTTAGCTGTCTCGCTTGTCGTGTCCTTGCCTCTGTAAGCATGTGTCTGGACTTAATGTTTAAGTGTGCTGCTTGCTGTAGCTTTGTGCTGAAGATCATTGTCACTTTTTCTTTTTTTTTTTAAAGAAAGAGACCACATGTCCGGGGAGGAGTTGAGAGGGGGGTAGGGAGAGGTGAGAGACAACCTCAGGCCGGCTCCACGCCAAGCAGGGATCCTGACACAGAGCTCAGTCTCACAACCCTGAGATCATGCCTGAGCCCAAATCAGAGCTGGTTGCTTAACCAACTGAGCTACCCAGGTACCCTGATATTTTTCACTGTAATGAAGTTTCTTTTCATGTCTAGATTGCTAAAGGTTACTTTATTTTAAATACATTGATTAAGGTATACTTTTATCAAATACTTTTCTATGTGTACCAGTGTTATCTTTACCATCATAGATACTAAGCTGATTCCTCATTCTGACATAAACCATCTTATTCATTATTATTTTTTTACAGTGTTCTATTTGATTGGCTAATGCGTTTTGTAAAATGTTTACACCTATGTTTATTTGTGAGATGAGCCTGAAATTTAAATCTCTGGTACTTCCATTCTACATTGTGTTTTCATATCAAAATGTACTCATCCTCAAAAGAAATTAGTATTTTTATTGGTATGAGATTTTACTTCACATTTAATGCTCATTGATAGACTCAGATTTTGTCTTTATCTTTCAGTCTGTCTTTTTAAGTTATATTTTTAAAGGCATACCTGGGTGGCTCAGTCAGTGAAGCATCTGCCTACGGCTCACGTCATGATCCCAGGGTCCTGGGATTGGGTTCTGCATTGGGCCCCTTGCTCAGCGGGGAGCCTGCTTCTCCCTCTGCCAGCTGCTCTCCCTGCTTCGGCTCTCTCTCCTCTCTCTCTCTCCCTGACAAATTAAATTTTAAAAATCTTTAATTTATATTTTCCAAAATATGTTTTATCTTAGAAAATAAGTGGCATGAAGTTTTTCAGTGTATTATTTAATGATCACCCTTGCCTATCTTAGGATTTTCTAAACATTTTTAAATAAGATCAGTTAAGAGCTTGAAAGGATACACGAGAATGATGGTGAGGGGTGAAAGAAAGACTGAAAGTGACCCTTTTGTAGATCGAGTATGCAATCACTTGACCGTTTGAAGGACAGTCAGAGGACGTCACAACAATTTCTGCTTCAGAGAAACAAACTCATCTTGACAAAATCCCCAGGAATACTGCCAGTAGCTTCATCATGATGTGGATCTAATGCGCCTTGTATCCTCTTCTTGAGGCTTCTCTTATCCTTGAGATCCATCCAATCACTTCCGAAGTTTTTGGCTATGTCTGTATTGCCAAGTGCAGACAAGAAACCCAACACATTCCTGAGTGCCTAGGTAGAGATGTTGGGAGCAGAGGGTGGGTAGGGGGAGACAGTCAGTTTTCCATGATCACACCCTTACATCAGTCTCAAGTTCACACCTGCCTACGATGTATTTCAGAGTTTGTCACTCTTAATGATCTTGAAAATAACTTATCTGGGGGCGCCTGGGTGCCTCAGTGAGTTAAAGCCTCTGCCTTCGGCTCAGGTCATGATCCCAGGGTCCTGGGATCAAGCCCCGCATTGGGCTCTCTGCTCAGCGGGAAGCCTGCTTCCTTTCCTCTCTCTCTGCCTGTGTCTCTGCCTACTTTGTGATCTTTCTCTCTCTGTGTCAAATAAATGAATAAATAATCTTAAAAAAAAAAAGAAGAAAGAAAATAGCTTATCTGTTACTAATCTCTTCTGTTGTTTTCCTATTTATTAATTTCTTTTTAATTTCAGTATTTCTTTTCCTCTTTAATCTATCACTTTATGTCTAACTTCTTAAATTTAACTATAAACAAACACAATTATGTTCAGTATTTTGTTTTCGAAATATATAACCTGCAGAGATTATATAAATTTTCCTTTTTAGTTTTTATGCCCATAATTGCTTTATCTGATTAATTGAATTGGTTAACATTACCCATAGAGTGTTAAGTAGTCATGGAGCTAGTAGCATTCGTACCCTTTTTCTAAGCTTTCTGAATATGTCAAAGGGAAACAGAGTCTGACCTGAAGGTGGTCCACTGGCCAAATCTGTCATAGTTTGAGCATCAACATTATGCTGATGATAATGAATTATATTGTATAGTAAAAAATACTTTGGGGATATATAATGAATTGAAAAAAGAGAAAGTGGGGAAAACTCTTCTTTACAGAAGAAGGTCAAACATAATAAATATAGAAATAGTGAAAAAAATTAGAAAGAACTCATTTTTCAACTCTTAAGAGAATCATTGATTCAAACTTGTCATCAGTGGGTACCAAAACAATTGGATGAAGGCTATTAGTGTACAGGGTATCATATTCTCAAATTATAGTCTTCAGTGTGGCCTGCTTGGTGGATATTTAAAAAAAACATTCCTCAAGCAATTCTAATGTCTTTCAGGTTGAGAAACACAGATGAGGCTTTTGGGAAAGTTAATGTGCACATTGTTAAAACAAGAGTAGAATGCAAGAGAAAGGGATCTTAGGTAGACATCTCAGTTCTATTGCTGTTGCTTAAAGAAGAAATTTTCCTTCTGAATCTTTCCTTCAGTGCACTTTTCTTTGAGTTCATTTTTTGTTTGTTTGTTTTTTGGCTCTTTTTATGAGGAAAGTGGTGATATTTAGCGAGTTAACAGAAGGTCTTAGGAGAGGAGAGAGAGGGAGGAGAGGTTCATTTGCTTGCAGTTGAAGTGTAGTTAGCCTTATACATGCTTTAGTGAAGGTAGAAGGAATTGTCAAATCCAGCCTAGGTCACCAGCAGCCAAAAATGAGGACACAAGCAACACCAAAGCAGTACTTTTATTGGCCTTGTCCTCTAATGTTTTCTCTAGAACTTGTAGACATATGCTGTCAGTGAGTGATTAGATGTGTGTATCAATCTAATGTTGAACATAGATATCCACATCGTATTTGCTGTTACTGTTGTTACCGTCTTGTGATGCCCTTCCATTCAAATTGCAGCCGACGTATTCTGTAGTCAGTCTCCATGCTGCCTTCTTTAAAAGTACAGAAACAAAGAGGATCCTGACCTCTTTGTAGAGTCAATAAAGGAAATCTATATAAAGCTTTTTACATTGTTTTGTAAAAAGCAATTATGCTTTTAAATTTCACCTATTTTGTAGTTGATAAATTATATATTAGGAGTGTTAAGATTACTAATATATGTAATGATTTGTAGTAGAAAAAGCATTTTCATAGGAATTGACAAAGAATCTTATTTTCAGATGGTATCATGAGTTAACCAATGGAAAATACAATACTCCTTCTACTAACTTTTTGTTCTGAAAAATGTATATATATATATCTTGTCCTCATTGAACGGCACCAAAGTTTTTCATTATCTGCTCTAAGATGTTTTAACTACACAATGTTCTTATATCTGCTTTGATATATGAAGAAATCATGAAAAGAATCTAAACAAATACTATAAAATCACAAGTTGTAAAAAATAAAGTCAATATGTAGTTCAGATTAATTATATAGTAAATCTCAAAAGCAGCAGAAAAGAGTTGCACCATTTAGATTTCTTTCAAGAGAAACTACTGCAGGGGAATTAGATTAGACATCAGACAGCCTTCAACTGCTACTCCTAGGCATACTGAAGCCATGCTTTCCCTGGGTGATTAACTCGTAGCCAGTGACTGGGCAAGATGAGGGTGCCCTTGCGGGATTATTTCTTCAGTAGGAAAGTTTTGCTTGAGATATGTCCCTTGGCCTAGCCAAGTCTTTATAACTGAACAGTGATCTGAGGCTCTTCCTACTCAAACTTCCTTTCCTTGTTCCTTTCACAGGTGTCAGAACAGCATTTCAGCTGGAGGCTCTCTCTCTGCCTAGTATTGCTCCCTCCCTTTTTATCCTTTATCACTAATAACTTCCTGTACATCTATACTTGTCCAGGTGTGCAATTCCTGGAGGATTCTTACTGAACTATAATACTGGGAGTTATTAAAGAAAACAGGTGGTATTATGAGACTTGGAGACTGGCTTATTTATTGCTTAGCTGGAAAGGAAGATCCCATTCTGGAAAAATATGCATCAGGGATAGTCCCTGGAAAAAATGGTAATGGAACTTTTACAACTGGTTACCCCAGTAAATGTCTTCGTGGGAGGGAATACCCTTGTCAGGGGTAATAATAATAATATGGAAGTGGACAAAAAAGTGAACATTTTTGTATCATATATTAATACGCATCAGAAAATATGCACAATGAAGGAAGCATTGAAAAACCAAGTTGGCAAACTGACTCAGCCATTGACATGAACCAGTCTTCATCACTGGCTATCAGGAGCTATCATGGTAGGCACAGGAACAGAGTGGTCCTGTGACAGAGACTGTGAAAACACACAGGCCGAATCATGGACTCTTACGAAAACCAATCTAGCTATCGTTGTCTCTGAATGTCTATCCTACTTTACACAAAGATCCCAAGATGATAGTAGTCCTTGTGAGGAGCATTGTCCCCTTGGTTACAAATAGATTGTGTTGAACCTCTTATGTCCTGTAATATCGAGCTGTTCATCTTCACACAGAGAGATGGCTATTTTCAGTGATGATTTTGTTTTCCATGTTACTAAGTCTTCAGCCATTACCATTAGTCTGGGGGTTGCAGAATCTGATCTTCAGGTATGGCAACTCACGTATTATTCCTCATGGGGCCCACCATAGATTGAAGGTAAGGTGGGAGTTCGCCTATAATCTGGACACGTGCTCTATCCGGAGATAGGCGGCCTCATAAAGTGTTAGAATGAACTGCTGAAGAAATAGCAGAAGCCTTGGATCAGAGGTGATACTCTACAAGGATGGCATATCAATCTTCAGACACAATACAGGCACTGAATAATATACATCTTTATGTGCTTTGTCCCTCATAGGGAGAATGCATGAGGGTGGGAATCAACGAGGAAAGTAGGAATGAACCCACTTACTTTATTTTCTGATGACCCAGTAGAGACCTTGCCCTCTATCTCTGCAATTATAGACTCTGCATGATTGGAGGTCATGATCCACAAAGGTGGTACCCTCTTGCCAAGAAATACAGTGACTGTCTTATGGAACTAGAAGTTATATCTGCCAGCAGGGCATGCTGGGCATCTTGTGTCCAGAGACCGCCATGCCCTGAATATTATTACTAAGGTCTCTGAGCCTTCAGGAATATCATTTTGGTTTATGCCATTAGGACCTGCCAGGTTGAGAGCTAAGGATGAGGGGAGTTTCAAATGGATTATGCAGGAGGGGGAAAATATGTAGTATCAGTTGAAACCCTGAGGCTGATTTCAGCCATGGGAGTTGTGGTTTGTCCTACCAAAATATCCTGAATTTGGGTCTGTTTTTCTACTAATTGTCCTTTATTGTTTTCTATGTTCATTCTAATATTGATTTAGTAATGTAATTATTGCATTAATCTAGAGTTTCAGTTATTACAGGGTATTGTCTCAGCCCCATTTTCTGATACACAGGGTCACTTGATTTTGAGGTTTATTTTACATTCTAACCAGCCTAACATTTAACATCATTCTGAACTCTCTGTCTTTTCCAAATGCACTAGGGACTCTTATGCTTTCACGACTTTGTTCATTTTGTTTTCTCTACCTGCAGTTCAACAAAAATGGCGGGCAATATTCTCTCTGTCAGAGTTTTGGCAAATGCTGCCCCGCTTTTATTTTATTTTATCTTTTTTTAATTTTTATAGATTTTATGTATGTATGTATGTATGTATGTATGTGTTTGAGAGAGAGAGAGAGAGCAGTGGGAGGAGAAGAGGAGGGACTCTCAAGCAGACTCCATGCTAGGCCTGGAGCCAGAGCAGGGCTCCATCTCATGACCTTAATAAGATCATGACCTGAGCTGAAATTAAGAGTTGGATGCTTAACCAACTGAGCCACTGAGGTGCCCCAAATGCTGCCCCCTTTAATGGCCACTGCCATGGATTATGGAGGACTTCCCTGGTGATGGATTGTGAGATAATAGGGGAAATAAGAGGAGAAATTGAAGAGAAGAGTAGATTTCCACACTTTTTTTTTTTTTAAAGATTTTATTTATTTGTCAGAGAGAGAGAGAGAGAGAGAGCGAGCGAGCACAGGCAGACAGAGTGGCAGGCAGAGGCAGAGGGAGAAGCAGGCTCCCTGCTGAGCAAGGAGCTCGATGTGGGACTTGATTCCAGGATGCTGGGATCATGACCTGAACCAAAGGCAGCTGCTTAACCAACTGAGCCTTCCAGGCATCCCAGATTTCCACACTTTTGTCTGAACTTTAGGAGTTCCCTTTTCTACTCCTCAATACAGAACGAAAAGCCCTGTCGTTGAGCTCTTCCTGTCAGATGCACAGTGCATACTTCAGAGTTTCCCCCAATAAGCTCTGCTTTTATGGTTTTTTGTATGTGTGTGTCCATTCTTTCCTTTCTTTTTACTTTTTCCAATGGGGAAAACAGGTCAAATATGCTTGTTGTTACTTAGAGGAATTGGAATGCTATCCTCTACATTGTGAATAGTTGTTTTGAGACTCAGTCCTGTTAAAGTCCTCTGGGAAATGTTCCTTGTTTTATTTTAGCAGGCAGTCAGCCTGGTTAGGTTGTGGATGCAAGTTTCATCATTCTGTTGCGGTGACTGATTCAATGAGGATTTCTTTCTTAAAAAGTTGAACACACTGGGGCACCTGAGTGGCTCAGTTGTTAAGCATCTCGCTTTGGGTCAGGTCATGATCCCAGGGTCCTCGGATTGAGCCCAGCATTGGGCTCCCTGCTCAGCAGGAAGCCTCCTTATTCCTCTACCACTCCCCCTGCTTGTGTTCCCTCTCTGGCTGTCTTTCTTTCTTTCAAATAAATAAACAAAATCTTAAAAAAAAAAAAAAAAAGATGAACACAGCTGATTTAAAAAAGGGTTGGAGAGAAGAAACAAATCGCAACATGAGGAATAAAAAATAGCATACTACTACACTTGCAGACATTAAACAGGTATTAGTATATATGAACAACATTATGCCAAAACATTTTTAAAAATTACATAATATTGAAAAATTCCTTAAAAACACCTAACATAATAGGGACAAAAGAAAAAGAGGAACAGCTGTTTATCTATTGAAGAAATAAAATAAGCAATTTAAAAGTCTTGCAACAAAGATACATACCTGCGATAACTTTGTTGATGACATCATTAGATAGTTAGGAGGAAATAATTGGAAAGTTACAAAAACATTGGCAGAAAGTAGGAAAAGATGGAAGATGAGGCAGTTTGCATCATGGGACCAAAGCAACCTTGGAACCAACCAGGACATTCTAACAAAATAAAACTTTAAGGCAATTACTCTCAAAAGTAGAAATGAATATCTGAAATAAAATACTAACCAGTCAAATCCACTGGTATGTGAAATAGATTATATCTCGTGATCCAGTTGCCACTATCACAGAAATACAGTGTTGTTTAATTGTACATGTATCCTGAATATTTATTTTAAATTTCAGTGTAACACTAATTTTTAAAGTATATATTTAATAAAATGATGAATATTAATAAACTACATTTATTTGATAGAGAAGCTTACTATTTTCTAGACAATTCACCTAGAGGATTTATTTTTCCTCATAAATACAAAATATTGAGTCTGAGCCTCAATATTCTCTTATTTCATAGGCTTACAAAGGGACAGCATCCAATAGCTTGTTATAATTATATATATAGTTGATAGGAGTGTACATGGTATTATTTATAACTTAATATTAATTTTTAGTTTTTAATCAATTTTAATTTTCTATAAATAACACATGCATTTATATTCATTGTGGAAAGGAATACAGAAATATATATTATATAATGTGAAATTCCTCTGGAACTCTTTTTATTCCAAATACATACAATTATATGTGTTTAATTATCAGAATGAGGGAGATTTTTATCCTGTATTTGTTTCTAAATGAAGTTCTACATTTTTAAAAACTCAAATGAACCTCTAAACTTAATTTAAATTGCTTTTAGCACATCATCATTTTTCTTGAAAATTTTCCATGTCAATTCATGTAGTTCTGTCTTCCCATGGTGAATCGCTGTATGCTTAGTTTTCCAAAGTATACTTATAATTATTCACCTACTAATGGCTATATAGAATTTATCAATTTATTTTATCAACATTATATGATGATTCAATGACCATATATATGTATGCATATATATATATATATATACACAAAAAAACCATATACATACATATACATGCCTATTTTAGGTTATAGTCTTGCATTTGTCTATTTAAATTGGATGTGTGCTGCCAAACTCTTCAAAAAATATTTTAATACTTCGTATCCTCACAAATTAGTATACCCATTTCACCATATGCTTCTTGATATGATCGTTAGCAAACTTTTGGGCAAAAACCATAATATTTTTGCATTTGTACATCTCTTATTACTTTTGTGATTGACTGTATTTCCATGAATGCACTAGTTTTTTGTAATTGTTTTGGGATTTTTTCATGCCATATTTTCTAAACTTCAAAGAAGAATCATGTTTGGACCCTCCACCTCCTTCATCCTTTGCAAGGAAGAAGAAAGGTTACTTTCTTACTTAGTTGTAAATAGTTTTGAATCTGTTTTAATGTGGTATCAATATCTAATATTCCAGTCAGAGTATAATCTGTTATTTATGTGGACAGATAAGGAAGGAAAGTTACAGATAAGGAAGTTACTATTTCCTAGGTAATTTGTCCTAGAGGATTTATGTCCCCTCATAAATGCAAACCACTGAGTATTAGCAATTGTTTACCTCAGTATTCTCTTATTTTCATAGACTCACAAAGTGACATGGCATCCCATACCTTGCTATAATTCTATACAGTTATGTGTGTATGTAGCATTAATTTTAATATTTTTGCTTTTTAATTAGTTTTAACAGTCTATAAATAACACGTGCATTTGTATATGGGATGTAGTCAGGATTTAGATGCATGATTGAAAAGTGGATTCCTAAAAGATGGATTAATATAACATTGAAGGATGATTCTGTTAGAAGTGTGCCACCAGCATTAGGTGTGGGGACATCTTTCACTTGGTTCCGGGGCCTCTTGGCTCTACACGGCACTCAAGATAAAAACTGTTGACTGTTTCCTAGGAGGCCTGTAGAGAAATAGGTGGCATTCCTTTTCCCACCCCGGTATTCTTGGAGGGCTGTTTCCTAGTACATGGTGATCAGTCATCACCACCACAGACGCACACATGCCACTTGCTTTGTGGCTTTGGGGTGTTTTTCTCACTGCAGTGGAGCCATTGATTAACTTCCCTGGCTGCTACCCAGAGACTCAACACGATGCAATCTAAAAGTTTGGGGAATGAATGTCCATAGGGCAGATTTGAACCCACAAGAGGCAAGGAAAGGTAGGACACTGGTGGATTTTCTCCCTTTTTACCTCCAAATGGACTTCACAGCAGTTCCTAGAATATCTTTATCCAGTCCCCCAAGACTGAACGATCATCTGTACGTACAGCAGGAACAGTCATGTACTCTCCATCACATCTGCTCTCCTGCTTTCTGTGCCTCAGTGCCTACTTCTTTTACTTCTGCTTCCTCGAGACTGGACTACAACAGATGTGGTGGAGGCAGGACTACAACAGATGCGGTGGAGGCAGGACTACAACCGATGCGGTGGAGGCGTCCTGTAATTTACCTGTGCTCTGAACCCAAGCTGAAGCAGTGCTTGAATATGGTCTCCATCATATCTATCTTTAGTCTGTGTATGTTAATATCCATTTCACTATTTCTTTTTAATTTAGATTTAAAATTGACTACTTCCATTAATCTTAGTAATAAGACACATCCCAGGAGATAAGGAGACTATTTTCATTTGAGAAAAAGTGCAATTTCCTTGTACTATATATTATATGCTGTCTTCAGAATTCTAACAGATTAAAAGCCTGCCCCTCCCACAGATACGTTGAAAATCTAAAGGACGTAGTCACTGAAGAGTTTAGATCAAGCAAGTACCAGATAACAGGAGAGGGGAACAATCAGAAATTCAGTAGGCATAGGAGATCACTCCTGCACCACATTTTGTACTGCTAAATTCAGTCATAGATCCTTGAATCTAAACGTTCTCCTCCCCAGTTCTGAGCCTGTGACTCATGCATACTAAAGTCAGTGTGTCAAACACACTTGGGCATTTCATTTGGAACATATAAACCACCTTTTAACTTTTCACATGCCTCATGGAAATCGATTTATTTTACAAAAGCCACAGTTTTTATGATTGTTAAGGCTACAATGAAAGTTATAGTCTCCATCGAGAAGCTGGAAGGTTGAAAATGAAAGAGAGGAGGGGGGGATTACTCTTTCTACCAGGTCTTACACTGGATTTTAATGCAATTTCTAAATGTCCAGTGTTTCTAATATTTAAACATTGAGGAGAGATTATTCTGCACTGGGACTTTGTAATTAGAATCTCACTTAGACTGAGTAAATGTGTGTCATAGAGTTATGACTAATTTCTGCATACCTCAGTTTCCTCATTTGTAAGATGAACACAATAGTTGTGAGGTGGCAATGAAGATGAGATAATAGGGAAATGTTACAACTCTGCCTGGTGAAAACTAAGGAATATTTAATATTAATATTTAATACTGATACTATTATCAGTATTTGTTATAATTAATATTATAAGGTTCTATGACAGTAGGACTAATCACAGACATCCAAAGAGTTGTTTAAGTCTAAATAAAATTATTTATTACATCATAACTTAAAACTACAGCAAAAAGATATTCAGTTTTCTCAAATCCTGGCACTAATTTTAATACAAAATTAAATGAAAACACAGACCAAGAACACTACTGCTCTCATTATCATACCCTTACTCTTGAAAAATTAGTTCTATGATGGCTATTAAATATAATTATTAGAACAGCTGTAGAGAATTGAAATGGTCTAAAAATAAATTATAATGATTATTATTTTTTTTAAAGATTTTTTCTTTATTTATCTGATAGAGATCACAAGTAGGCAGAGAGGCAGGCAGAGAGAGAGGAGGAAGCAGGCTCCCTGCAGAGCAGAGAACCCGATGTGGGGCTCGATCCCAGGACCCTGGGATCATGACCTGAGCCGAAGGCAGAGGCTTAACCCACTGAGACACCCAGGTGCCCCTATAATGATTATTAAGATAAATACATAATACAGATAATTATAGCATATCCAATATATACCATATGTGGGTAAATATAATTATTTTGGGTTGAGGTTTCATTGATGTACCTTTATTTTTTTTTTTTTTTTTTTTTTTTTTTTTTTTTTTTTTTTTTTTTTTTTTTTTTTTAAAGATTTTATTTATTTATTTGACAGAGAGAAATCACAAGTAGATGGAGAGACAGGCAGAGAGAGAGAGAGAGGGAAGCAGGCTCTCTGCCGAGCAGAGAGCCCGATGCGGGACCCGATCCCAGGACCCTGAGATCATGACCTGAGCCGAAGGCAGCGGCTTAAACCACTGAGCCACCCAGGCGCCCCTCATTGATGTACCTTTAAAACCAGATAAAAGTAAACACTTACTAAAAAAAAAAATCTCAATCAGTTGCATGTTGGTCACTTCATTTATAAATCATGTCAAGGCTCTGAAAAAAATGCCAAGTTATTTATCATTTTCCATTTTTAAAATGGTGAAGTGACTTTAAATCCTATAAAAATATAAAAAGTATAACAGAGAATATGATATTAAGTAATTTCAACAATCCTTCAAGTTATTTTCAAATGGATTACATATGAAGTTAAATTCTGTTAATGAAAGGAATTAGATATGCTAAAATAAAAAGAATGAAATGCAAGTAGGATTTTGTAAATTCAAAACCAAAGTAGCTAATATGCATGAATGAAAATTAATATAATAAGGGAAATTAATCATTTTGCAATTTTTGAAGCATAAAATACATAGGAAAATTGTATAATTTGAGAATAAACTGCAGATTATTTCAAGATGGAGTAATCCATTTTACTCCTACAGCTGACCCAATCACTGTCCTCCACTTCACCACTAAGGTAACAATCAACCTGTGGATTATTTATATGAATGGAATCACATATATGTATTATTTTGTAGTTTATTTTTATTACTTATTATCATTAACTGTGGCTTATGTATATTTTTGAATGATACTATTATATGAATATAGTAAAATATGTATATTCCTTCTACTGTTGATAAATATCTGAATTGCTTTCAGTTGACTGCAAATAATGGTACTTTGAACATTATAAAATATGACTATATCAAAATTTGACATATCAAAAGAAAAACACGACATATCAAATACTGTACAGGTTAAGCTGTTCTTAGAACAGTGTATGATTATCTCTCTTTTTATTATCATAATGATTTTTGATGGCCAATGCATAGGTCCATTATTCTATTAGGGATCAAAAAAGTTGATTTTCTCATTCTCCCATGACTTCATTTATTAGCTGAAATTATTTTAAAAAGAGAGACTTACTATCATTTACTTTTTCATTACACAGTACTATTTTTCATATAAAAAAATCCAAAAATATTTAACTCATTTTCTTGTTTTCAAAATATTGATCTAGTTCAATAATTCAGTAATATTCTCCAATGTCTAATTAGTATGTTTAATGTCAGAGATTTTTAAAATACATTTGAAGTATTTTAATCCATTACAGCTATGATTCTAATGATCATTATTTCTTATTGGTTTGTTTTTAAGAAGATAATTTCTTAGATGCTCTTTAATTAAATCATTTTTCCTTTTGTTCAGTATTTTTTGTTTCCTGTGTAAGTAATCTTTGTCTATACAAAATTCTTGAAGTTATTGTCTTTTTTTGTCTTCTAGAAGCACCAAGGATTATTGTTTCTACATATTCAGGGGTTTTAGTTATCTTCTACGCTATGAATGTTAATTACGTGGTGAGAAAAATAATACTTTTATAATCACCTGAAGTTGGTGAAACATGCTCTGTGGCCCAGCATATAGTCATTTTGTATGTTTTATATGAATAAAAAATATAGGTTCTTTAAATTTTGAATGCATCATTTTATGTATGTATACACACACACACATATATCCTGTTATATAAATCTTGCCTTATGATTGTCTCTTTAACTTTTGCTTCATGTGAATTAGACTATTATATGTACAATATTTAGAATTATTATATATTTCTGGTGGGCTGATTCCTTTACAGTTTTGAAATACTCCTTTTTTGGACCAAAATTTATCTTAAATCTTCCTATACATATGAACATTTCTCAGTATATTACATTTAGCCTTTGTTTATATATAACCTTATTTTTAAGTCAGTCTGAAAGTCTTCATTTTCCATTTGGAGCATCCAATCTTGTTATATAACATATATTTGAACTTCAGTCTTTCATATTAGTATTTGCTTTCCGTAAATCCCCACAACTTTTTCCTTAGCTCTATTTTCCCCTTCATTTGATTTATTTGTTCTTTTCTATTTAAATCTTCCTTCTTAATGTGTGTGTGTGTTCACTTCTTGTATTTATACCTACTCTTGCTATTTTTAGATACAGAGTAATTTATATACTGTATTCTAACTAATGTAAATAAC
The DNA here is from genome assembly GCF_022355385.1 of Mustela nigripes. NCBI lineage: Eukaryota > Metazoa > Chordata > Mammalia > Carnivora > Mustelidae > Mustela > Mustela nigripes. Next base: position 6,374,922 of record NC_081559.1, on the reverse strand, counting down.
TCTTTCACAAATTCCCATAGGGTGAAATACCTTAGAACACATAATTCTATTTATACTACTCTGGTTTATGTACAAATCACACATTATTTCAACTCTCCATCGAAAGGTATGATTATGCTATATATAATTAATATACGTTTAAATTTCTCACACATTTTGCCTTTCCATTATGATTATTTTCTTAATTATCTTGCTTTCTTCTGGTATCTTTTCCTCTATCCAAGATGACTTTTTAGTATTTTACTTAATTTGGTTCTAATGGGGATAAATTAATTTAGTTTTGTTTGCCAGAAAAAGTCCTTTTTTCCTACGCTGGCAATTACATTTGTTGTTGGATAAAACATGCTATTTTTTCCCCTAGACTTGATTGTTTCTATTGACAAGTCATCTGTCATGATTATATATATATCTATTCTCCTCTAGGAGCTCCTTATAAACTTTAGAGTTCCAAGTATTTTTAAATTTGTAGTTTAATGACTTATTTACTTTGTAAAACCTGTAGCCATTATCTCCTTATATTCTCTGTCCATTCCCTCCATTATTTTTTCTTGTACTCCTGGAAATCTACATAAATGTATATTGTGATGTTTAACCATATTGCAAAGGATTTTTTTTTTAAGATTTTATTTATTTATTTGAGAGAGAGACAGTGAGAGAGAGCATGAGCAAGGAGAAGGGAGGGAGAAGAGGGAGAAGCAGACTCCCCATGGAGCTGGGAGCCCGATGCGGGACTCGATCCTGGGACTCCAGGATAATGACCTGAGCCGAAGGCAGTCGTCCAACCAACTGAGCCACCCAGGCGTCCCCTGTAAAGGATTTTTTATGATCTTTTCTATACCATTTTTTTCTCTGCCCATTTTCTTTTACTATCATCCAGATCACTAATTTTCTCATAAGCTGTAACTAAAATACTGTTAAAGTCATCCACTGAGTTTAACACATGACTTCTACAATTTAATTATTTTTCTTATTTTATGGTGTACCACTTTCATGCTAAGAGTGTTTATTTTGTCTAATAGGGTTTATTTTGTCTTTTAGTTAAGTGAATATGTGGAGGATAATTATTTCAAAGTCCCTGTTTAATAACTACAATGTCTGGATGTCTTTCAACTGTTTGTCCTGTGTGTGCCTTTTTTTTTTTTTTTAAATCAGTTCACTCTATATAACAAATCACATCCAATTTAATGTTCTGAATGGTGAAATCTCACTCCAAAGAAGATTTAAATTTGCTCTGCATGACAAACTGGCTAAGATCATAGGACTCCAAAATCTTTTTAATCTTACCAAGGATTAACATGATTTGAACAAGAATTTCAGTCCTGTGCGACAGTGCAGCTTTACAACTATGGTATAGCCATATGATCTCAAACCAAACTGAGGAATGTTTACTTTTCTCTGTTAGCTTTGCAGGCCATGGCATGCATTTTCTTTTCATAATCATAAGGTAATTAAAAGCTTAGCTTCTTAGTCTCAAGTAATGGACTCAGCTCTCTAGGTTTTTTTTGTGTTTCTTTCTTTTTTTTTTTCCCCTCTTACACCAATAATTTTTCACTGATTCGGAGAAAATAAAGTTATGGCAATATCTGAAACATGAGTGGAAGGTTATTGCCTTTTTAAACTTTTGAACCAAACTTTAACAAATATTCTTGTACTTTTAACTACTTTATTGAGATAGACTTCTGGTAACATACAAGTTTCCCTTTTAAAGTATCCTATTCAATGTTGTGTGTGTACGTGTGTGTGCTAATTCACAGAATTTTACAAAAATCACCATTTAATTTTAGAATATACTCATCACATTCCCCTCAAAAAAAAAATCCGGTCTATTCACATTCATTTTTCATTCTCAGCAACCATTTATTTTATCTCTACTCAATTGGTAATTGTCACTATAGATTACCCTATTCTAGAAATTACATAAAAATGTATACTACATGTGCTATTTTATCAGTGGCTTCTTCCATTTATTATAATGTTTTTCAAGATTCATCCATGTCATTGAATGTGTCAGTACTTCATTTATTTTATTCTAAATAATTTTCCATAATATAAATGTACCATATTTTGTTTTCTCACTCATCAATCGATGAATACTTTGGTCATTTCTACTTTCGACTATTATGAACAAAATTATTAGGATCATCAGTATACATGTTTGTATGTGGACATATGTTTTCACTTCTTTGGGGCATATATCTAGCAGTGGAATTGGGATCAGATGATAATACATACTTAATGATTTGAAGAATTCTAGGATGCTTTTCAAACTAACTTTTCCATAACTACATTCACTCCAGCAGTAGAAGAGAGTTCTCTATGCCCTTGCTAATTATAATACTTTGTCAAGGTTCACATTAACAAAATGTGCCATAGACTGGATGGGTTAAGCAGCCAAAGTTAAGTTTCTCACCGTCTTGAAGCTGTCCAGACCGTGGTGTCCTGCACAGTTGGTTTCTTCTGAGGCCCGTCTTCTTCACCTGCTCATGGCCACCTTCTTGGCTCCTCGTCGCGTGGCTGTCCCTTTCTACACACATGCTTCTGTGATTTCACTCTGTGCTCTCTATAACCTAACTTATTTATAAGAAAAGCAGTCATTTTGGATTAGGGGCCACCCTAACAGCCACATTTTAATTTAAACTTTTAAAGGCCCTATCGCCAAATAATTCACAGTTTGAGACACTCCCAGTTAGGGCTCCAATATGTGAATTTGGTCATTTTTTAGGGAAATATTCATCTATAACACCAATGTTTGTTACCATCTATCTCATCAGAAAATCTTAGTGAGTGTGACTTGTTATTTCATTGTGGTTTTGGTATGAATTTCTTAATAACTAGTGACATGCAACTTTTCATGTGGTTATTGGACATTTGTATAGTTTCTCTGAGAAATGTTTATTTGCATCCTTTGCATATTTATTAATTGACTTATATGTCCTTTTATTTTGGAGTTATAGGAGTTTTTTTTTCTATATCCTCTATACAATTCAGTACATACTGAATTATAAATTTGTAAATATAAAAATGTCCAATAAACACATGAAAAGTTGTACATCATTAGTTATTACATACTGAATTGTATAAAATATATAGAAACTATGTATATATTTATAGATATATATGAAATTTGGTAATGTTTTCTTATATTCTGTGTTTTGCAATTTTACTTTCTTGATTATATTATTTCCAGCACATTTTAGAAATTTTGGGGAAGTCTAATTTAACTATGTCTTTTTTTGGTTTGTTTTTTAATCCTTTGTGCTTTTGGTATTGTATCTCAGAAACCATTGCCTAACCTCGAGTTACAAAGACTTATTTCCATCTCTTCTCCTAAGGGTTTTATAGTTTTAGCTTTTGATCTAGGATCCATTAGGAGCTGATTATTGTGTGTGGTATGAAAGAGGGACCCAGTCTTTTGCTTGTTGGTTGTTTGTATGCTTGTTTGCGTGTGGATATTCCTGGATCCCTGAGTCATTTGTTGAAGATGATATTCCTTCCCCTGTAACTGTGGAAGACAGAATATGCCCCTGTTCAATGACTGATGAGTCCATCAGAATGTCTCTTCCACTTCAGGGAGCTGGGGAGGAAGGAGTCATCACTTGCCTGAGGCCTCTGGAACAGTGTTACAAGGCTGAGGCAGAGGGATTGTGTGCAACCTCTAGTGTGAATGCTATAGTTTTCCTCTGTTTTTATCAAGTTTCAGGAGTTTTGCTAAATAAATATTTCTGAATTTGATGTAAGAATTTTTATTGATCTCCAGAGACTTTTAATGATTATCTCTGTTGATTCTGACCTGCATAGAATTTTTACACAGTTCTGTTTTTATATGTTAATTATTTGCATCTATCAACAAATATCTGAACATCCAAACATTAAATCTATTGAAATCCAAAAGCAACCCTAATTATTCATAATAACCCGGCAACTCACATAACTCACTAACCTGACTAATTTAAAATGTTCCCTTTGGCAATGTATGTTGTTCCTCAGGCTACCATAAAAATAATAAGTTGATTAGCCAGTAGCAATGCCATGATTATAAATCAGTTATATGGTAATTTAAGTAAGTAAAAAATGCATGTAGAAAAGTATACCTAATTTAAATTCTGAGGATTTGCTCTGACAGAGGCAGCTCTCATTAGAAATGGCAAAGTCAGTTGGTAGACAGTGCCAAAATGACACAGACCGTGCATTCAAATACAGACAGTATGCTTGTATTTAATAAGCACAGCAGGTGAACAATTGGATTTGAAAGGGAAATTAAATGGGCTGACCCCAGTGCTAAGACATTTATTGTGTAGCTCTGTACTTTCTATTCTATGATTACTGCAAAGCTCTTTTGTAAACCAATATGAAGGAACACCATTAGAGCAATTGGGCATCAATTAAGTATTGTAACCACAGGAGAAAACACAAATACATTTTTAAAGGAAGTCAAATTCAATCTGCTTTTATGTTCAGGCTATTGTCCTCTCTAATTTTTTATTCTTTATGCTGTGAATATCTATGGTGAACTGAGTATTTTCTTGCACTCTGGCCACTTCTTGATGGTTGATAATACTATGGAGTGAAAAATTGCCTGGACTCGATATAATACTTTTCAACAGAACACACTTTCCCAAAGAAACATCTTGACCCTTTTGGTGTCATTTTCATTATTAAGTATTCATTTGTTTTATTCTTTCATATATAGCTTAACATAGTTAAAACTTCCAAAAAAAAATCTTTTTGTCACTACCTTGAATAAAACATTATTTTTTTTGGAATGGTTCTCTTTTCAAATATGAAAGCCATTATCTTAGGATAAACATGACGAAAAGATCAAATGCAGAATCAAAGGAAAGACTGTTATTTGGTGGAGAAGGAAGAACAAAATTTTGTGAAAAGATGGTAGGTTCCTCTGTGGCATTTTATTATTGGGTGTCTGACCCTTATATCTAGATATACTGTGAATGCTAATGAAATGGTCAGGGAGTTACCCTAAAAGCATTCTGTCCCTAACCCCACATTTTAAATGGAATGGAAAGCAGAGTAATTCATGTTTGAAGCAGGATAAGCTAGTTGATCTAAGAGCACAGTGGAAAGTATGAAAGCAGGATACAGGATGCTTCAGGTAATTATAAAGATGCATTTAGTCTCTAGTTACTTTGGACAAAGCTGTTTTTGTGATTTATGGCAGGTGCTTGTTTATAAACCCATTTCTGCACAGACACAGTGAAAAGCATTTATCATTCTGCTTGGCCTTCCTTATTAGATAAATGTCACATAAACATAACCTAAATCTGGAATCTTGCTAGTCCAGCACATACGCTGGTGGCATGTCTTTGACTACCTTCATTTTTCTGTTGACCTCCAGCAGCCAGGGAGCATTTGACAGTGAGTATCCGTGGTCCCTGTGCTTTATTTACCAAACAGGGGAAAAAAATCATTCATAACACCTTAGGTCAGCAAAGAATTATTTATCAACAACAGGCAACTCAATATTGATTTTGGTTTAAACATTTTATCCTGTAGCTGTTTTTGGCTAGTAATTCAGAATAACCAATATGAAAACTTTGATAGCTTCAGGACCTATGTATTTTGACAAGATGAAATTAATCAATAAAGGTATCAGCAACTTGAATCCAGTTATCAAACAAACTGTCCACTCAAGAGATTAGAACATTAATTAATGTAATTTGTAAAGTCTTGAGAAATTTTATTTCATATTTTTTCATATTTTCTATGGATTTCACAACTCCCCCAAGATTATCTTACTTTTAAAAATTGACATTGTCTTCTTTGAAATATTATATTTATAATTCTTAATTGATATATGGAAATTTAGGAGTTTCAATGTGGACTTTACTTAATGATTTATAATTTAATGTTAAATATGAAAAAGTATGAAATATTTTCATATTTGTGGCTAAGGATATAATGCAAAATTAGTAATGAAAAGACAACTAGTAAATCTGTATAATGCATGACAAATAATGAAGATGAGTAATATATTAGAAACTTGAGATTGCATTAATTGTACAAATGACACTGATGTATTAGTCTGTCGATTATCCTGTCTGCAAAAGGAAACCATTTAAAACAGGTTGAGGTAGTTGTTAAATGAGAAATTCTCATGTTCACTTAAGTTTTAGGGCTACCCATATGATGTAATACATTAAACATTATGCATAAATATTTTCTTATACAATTTTTAAATCTAAAATAGGATATAAACTATGGTTTTCCTTTTCTTAAACTGTTTAAAAAGTGAAGAATCTCCAACTTACAAGCCCCATCATAACTCCCTAAAATTATTTTAGGCTTATAGTCAGGAGATATATTCAGCCATCTAATATAGGCAGAAACTGCTAGTGAAAGCTGGACAAAGACACTAAAGAAAATAAGTCTGAGAAGAAATACAAAAGCTTTGAAATGGAAGGACATTTGAATTTTACATTTGAATCACTACATAAAATTATTTATTGAAAGAGTGATATAGATTATATATATGATATATACTATTTGTGCAATAGATAATATATATTATTGAAGACAAAAACGCAATAAAACTTTTATATATAATTCTTTGTTTTTGTAAAGATTTTATTTATTTGACAGAGAGAGCCAGAGAGCACAGGCAGAGGGAGAAGAAGAAGCAGGCTCCATGCTGACTAGGGAGTGGGAAGTGGGGCGTAATCCCAGGACCCTGGGATCAGGACCTGAGCTGAAGGCCAACACTTAACCAAAGGAGCCACCTGGGTGCCCCTTCTATATACATTCTTAATGCATTTATTATACAATAACTACTCATTTCAAAATCTATTACCTTTTGTCATTATTGCCATAGGAAATATATTACTTTTGTTTATTTTTCTATTTCCTTTTAGGATTTATGCTACTAAAAAATCATTTTGAGGGACGCCTGGGTGGCTCAGGTTAAGTGGCTGCCATTGGCTCCGGTCATGATCTCCTGGAATTGAGCCCTGCATGGGGCTCTCTGCTTAGCAGGGAGCTAAGCCTCTCTGCTTAGCCTTCTCCCTCTCCCTCTGCCTGTTGCTTCCTCTTCTTGTGCTTGTGCACTTGCTCTCTCTCTCTCTCTCTCTCTCTGTCAAATAAATAAATAAATAAAATCTTAAAGAAATCATTTTGAGACCCCAAAAACCCATACAAAGGGCACTAAACAAAGAAACAATTAAACAGGATTACAATCATCAGCATCTATAAATTTAGTTACTCTTCACTCTTTTTACTTTTATTTCTGTATTTTTATTTAGGAAATTATATTAACGAGCCCCAAAAGAACACTGAGATCATGCCCGGTCAAGTACTTAGAAATAAGATCCTCCTCACACCAGTAGTAAATTACAAATTTGCTCGTCATGCACCAGAGCTCAGCTATGCAAAAATCATTTTCATTTGTGTAATATCTACTAGTCCATCAAGATTTGACTATAATCGGATGCAAGTTCTTAACATTCCAAAGATCATTCAGTTCAGAGAGGGGTTGCTAAATCAGAGACCTACGGAAAGACTCACTGAGACAAATACCTTCAGACACTGACTAGTTTGAGAAGAAAATGACCTGTGTCAAGGATTCTAATTCTTGGTCATTTCCCTATCAAATGGTCCACTATAATAATGAATGTTAGATTAACTTGATTTCATTAGTAACTTGATTAGCATCTTCTCACAGGCAAGAGGAGTTTTTTCACACAGTTTTATGTCCACATTATCTAACATAAAACTTGGCATATTACAGATATTTAATAAAATTTTGGAGTTCTTAGGTCAGGAAGGGATTGGTAGATTATCATCACCGCTTACACACAGACTTGCAATTCATTGCTTTACAACAGCAAACATTTATTTTTTGCTCACCTATCTTTAAATTAGATTGGAGTCACTTAATCTAATTGGGCATAGCGGGACTTGGCTCTACACTGCAGAGAAATTTGGATTTTCTCCCCACGTCTCTTATTTTCCTTGGAACAAAAGCTCCCAAGTTGCCTTCTTGCGACAAAACCCAGGAGTGTGAGAGTGCATCGCCGGGGTGAGTTCCATGTCCCAGAGCCACACGCACACACATATGTATATATTTAAGAGACGGTTCTTTATCTCTAGACTTAATTACAGGTGATAGTGTACATTCAACTTCTGTGACATAATGCCAGTGAACTTTCGAGTAGCTTTTTTCTAGAGGCTAGGAAGATTCATAAGACACCTTCAGGGTCTTAGAAAAGAGTTAGAGCCACAATCTTGATTTTATCTTCCTAGAAAGTTCTTCCATAATGGCTCTGATTTGATTATTTGCCACTTCTGAAATTTTTAGGCTATTCATCCTTCCTCTAAATTGTGTTTGCAAGCTGGACATTCCTTTTGGTGCCTTTTATTTCCTATTTTCCTGTATATAAACAAGTTGCTTTTCTAATATTTGGCCACAAAACTTATTCAATGCTACAGGCTTGTTAAATACATGTTCCCTATTTAAAACAAAACAAAACCCCCTATATTTAGTTCTAGAATCACAGCCAAAACTGAGGGAAGAAACAGGGATTTTCTATTACCTCTTGCTCCACAAAAGTGGCCTCTCCCATTATCAAATCCCTCACTGGAATAGGACATTTGTTAAAATTCATGAACCTACACTGATGCTGATGTATATTCTATGGGTTTGCACAAATGTATAATAACGGGTATCCATCATTGTGGTATTATATAGACTATCTTCACGGCCCTAAGAATCCTCTGTGATCTGCTTATTTATCCTTCCCCACCTCCAAACTCTGGTAACCACAGATCTTTTTATTGTCCCTATAGTTTTGACTTATCCACAATGTCATATAATTGTAAATGTATACTATATCGCCTTTTCAAATTGACTTCTTTCACTTAGTATTATGCATTTAAGTTTTCTCCCTGTCTTTTCATAACTTTATAGTTCATTTCTTCTGCTGCTGAATAACATTCCATTGTTTTGATGTACTAGTTTATTTATCCACTCACCTGATGAAGAACATCCTTGCTTCCAAGTTTTAGCAGTTATGAATAAAACAGTTCTAAACATTCATGGACCAGTTTTTGTGTGGACACACATTTATAATTCCTTGGGGTAAATACCAAAGGCAGGCATTGCTGGGTCATATAGTAAGAGTATGTTTAGTTTTGCAAGAAAATGCCAAACTGTATAACCAAAGTAGCTGTATCATTTTACATGGTCTGCAGTGAATGAGAGCTTTTGGTGTTCCACATTCTTGTCAGCATTTGATGTGGTCAGTATTCCTGATTTTGGTCATTCTGGTAGTTATATAGGAGTATATCATAGCTGTTTTAATTTGCATTTCCCCGATGGTTGTAATGTGATCATCTTTCATATGCTTATTTACCATCTGTATAACTTCTCTGATGAAATGTCTGTTAAAATATTTGGCTCATTTTTAAATTGGTTTGTTTGTTTTGTGTGTGTGAATTTTAAGAGTTTTATATATATATTTTAGATAACAGTACTTTATCATAATTTGCAAATATTTTCGCCCCCTCTGTGGCTTTTTTCCTTATTCTCTTGAGATTGTCTTTAGCAGAGGAGAAGTTTTTAATTTGAATGAACTCTAGCCTATCAGTTATTTCTTTCATGCATTTGTGCTTTGGGCATGGTATGTAAATAGTTATTAGCACACAAGGTCACCTGTGTCCTCAATATTATCTTCTAGGAATTTTATAGTTCATGTTTTTACATTCATGCCTGTGATTCATTTTGGGAAGGTCTGTGTCTAAATTCTTGTTCTCTCATTTTTTAAAAATGTTTTTATTTATTACTATTTTTCTAATGTGGATATTTAGCTGTTTCAGCAACGTTTGTAAAACTCTCTTTGTCCCACTGCATTTCAAAAATCAGTTGCCTGTATTTATGTGGATATATTTTTGGAGTCTTTATTTAGTTCTATTGATCTGTTTATTTATTTTGTCACTAATACATGTGGTCTCTCTACATTTATAGTTAGTCTTTTGAAATCAAATAGCATCAGTCCTCCAACTTTGTTGTTCTCCTTCTATAGTATTGGCTATTCTGGGTATTTGGCCTCTGTATATAAACTTTAAGATCAGTTTATTGACACCTACAAAATAACTTTCTGGGATTTTGATTGGGATTGATTGAATAGATCAAGTTGGGGAGAATAGATATCTTGTCACTATGGAGTCTTCTTTTCCATGAACATTGAATATCTCTCCATTTGTTTAGCTGTTTTTTTTTCCCCTTTCAGCAGTTTTGTACATTTCCTCATGTAAATCTTACACAAACTTTGTTAAAATTTTTCCTAAGGGTTTCATTTTGGGTGTTTCATATATGAATGGTATTAATGCTTTTAATTTCAAATTCCAGTGTGTTCATTGCTATTATATAGGAAAATGAATTATATACTGTTTCATATTGTTTTAATTTTTTCAAAATATTTAAAAATTTCTCCTGAGATTTCTTCTTGGCCCATATATTCTTAGAAGTATGTTGTTTAATATCACATATTTTTGGATTTTCCAGTTATCTTTTTGCTTTTGATTTTTAGTTTATTTTTTTATGATCTGAGAATAGACATTGTATAATTTCTATTATTTTAAATTTCATAAGGTGTGTTTTATAGGCCAAAATGTAGTTCGTCTTAGTGAATATTCCATTTGAATTTGAGAGACATGTGTTGTTGAATGCAGAATTCTGTACATTTCCAGTTTATCCAGTTGAATGATGGTGTTATCTTTATGCCTAGTGGTGATAAGGCAAGGGAACACACTCTTCTTATGGGACTGAGGGACTAGTGGTAGTGAATATTTTGTAACTTACATTGCATCTATAAACATGGAATCAATTTTTCACTTCCTGGTAGCCAGCTATGAAACTGAATTATGTAAATTTATTTTCCTTCCCTTACCACCCCCCACAGTGAAACAATGTGGAAATCTGAGGTTATTTATATTGTTTTCCATTAGCGATTATATTCCTCACTATAAATGTAAGAGACCTAAAGTTGGAAATAACTGAGATTGCTTTTTAAGTGTACTTAGGTACTAAATTTTCTCTGATAGTCCCAGCAGGTTAGACAACGATATATTTGATATATAGTCCATGTTTTCTGAACAAAAGATGGATACAATGTTGCTTGCAGAAAGTAAGATCAAAAGGATTTCTGAGTGTTTTATCAAATTTGAAAAAGGCTCAATCATTATTTCCCCAAATATTTTAAGTCCTTTTCTCTCTTTCTTCTCCTTGAAGGTAACAATTACACATATATTAGTCCTGTTGAAGTTGTTCCATACCTCAATTGATTTATAAATATTCCAATCTACATTAGCCAGTGAAATGTATAAATTTGCTATATCCCACTAAATATGATAATTTCCATAATTAGAGATAATGAATACTAAGAGAAAACAAACACATATGCAGGCAGAATTTGAAAATATTAACAATGCCTAGACAACATCACATTTATTTTCACACCGTACTATTTGTTTTGATGCATTTGGCATGTAGATTACATTATTTTGATGTTCTTCTTTAATAAAAAGAAAGAAAAAATAGCCATTTTAATTAAATGTTTTTGATTTGAAGTAATTTAAACTATGGATCCAAAAAAGCAACTCCAAGTTATGTTAATCCCTGAAAACTGAGAACTTGCATTTAAAAGTTTTCCAGAGGGGCGCCTGGGTGGCTCAGTGGGTTAAGCCGCTGCCTTCAGCTCAGGTCATGATCTCAGGGTCCTGGGATCGAGTCCTGCATCTGGCTCTGTGCTCAGCAGGGACCCTGCTTCCTCCTCTCTCTCTCTCTCTCTGCCTGCCTCTCTGCCTACTTGTGATCTCTCTCTGTCGAATAAATAAATAAAATCTTTAATAAATAAATAAATAAATAAATAAATAAAAGTTTTCCAGAGAAAATAAAATGTAACCTATCAGATTTTTGGCCTTAGATACAAATACAAAAATCTCAAAGAAAGTAATCAGATAGCTAGCCTTGTCTCACAATGGCATTACATAAACAAAAGTAATTGAGAACACAATGGTAACTGTTTTAACTTTTTAAAGAATCTGTGAGTAATTTCAAGATAATTACCACAAAATGTTATTTAATTTTTAAATTAAAAAAATTAGAAGTTCTTTTAGTTCAGACGTCTGAAGTCTAAGGTTTAAGGCTGTTAAGACTTCTCATTTTAATTGCCCCTCACTGTTTCTTTCTTTTTTTTTTTTAGATTTTATTTATTTGTTTAACAGAGAGAGATCACAAGTAGTCAGCGAGGCAGACAGAGAGAGATGGGGAAGCAGGCTCCCTGCTGAGCAGAGAGCCAGATGCCGGGCTTGATCCCAGGACCCTGAGATCATGACCTGAGCCAAAGGCAGAGGCTTTAAGCCATGAGCCACCCAGAAGCCCCACCCCGCACTATGTTTCTACATCAAAAAATGCTACTTTATCTCAACTATGGTTTGAAATAACAGAAATTCAACCTCTGTAACTGGTATGAATAATACTTATTCCTTTATCATACAGAAAAATTCATAATCTATATCTGCCCATCTTTTAGAAGCAATATGAATTGAAAGTGTGAACTCATCACCTATTGTTTCTAAATTATCTGGAATGAAAATCCAGTTCCTTAAAAGAACTTTCATGTTTTTTTAAAAATGCTCATTATGATGGCTGCATAGTATTCCATTGTGTCTTAATCTCACAAAACAAACTGAGGGTTGCTGGGGGGAGGGGGTTTGGGAGAAAGGGGTGGGATTATGGACATTGGGGAGGGTATGTGCTTTGGTGAGTGCTGTGAAGTGTGTAAACCTGGTGATTCACAGACCTGTACCCCTGGGGATAAAAATATATGTTTATAAAAAATAAAAAATTAACAATTAAAAAAAAATGCTCATTATGTAGTATAAAAAGCAGCATCCTCAGGTAACCATTATAACATTAAGGAATGCAGAGCTTGTAATACAGTGTGAAATCTAGCTTGCCCCACCACTGTTCCAACTGTCATTAAACCCACATTTGCCAAGTGGTCCTTGAGTCTGTATCAGAACATACCCACTTAGGGGTAACGACCCATCATTGTCCAAGGCAGGCAATTCAATCATTAGACAACTCAGTATAATTCAAGAAACTTTATGAAAACATTAAATGTGACATAATTTTTATCGGTAAATCTGTTATTCTTCCATTATTGAGATAATAATTACGTTTGGATATTCAACACTCTGTCCTCATGTTTATCACTGGTCCACAGAGATTTAAAAATTTACAAATGAGACTCTTTGAGGATAGCTCTTTCACTTTCCTCAAAACACCTCTTGCCCAAACCAAAACCAAAACCCAAAGAACAGAACAGAAAGGAAGAAAAAGAGGAAAGAAAGAAAAAAGAAAAATAAAGGAAAGGAATTCTTCCTCACATTTTTAAGCAACACTGATTCCATTAGCTGTTCTTTATTGTGGTTTAATATTTAGTTTAGTAACTGTCTTGAGCTTGAGTACATAAATTGCATTCTAGACTCTCAACATATTTCTCAAAGCCCAGGGGCTGGTAAAACTATTCAGTTAGTGATTTGTATTATATGTCTTAGCCATCTTCTACACTGAACATTGTTCTATCTAGAAAGTGTGTGATTATCTGACATTTGAACATACACTTAAATGTGACCCACTAGATACATTAGCCTGAATTCTATGAGATGATAAGTAAGGAAAAGTATTTGATTCAGAAGTACGAATGACAGTTTTTTTTTTCACAAGAATGTTTGTATTTGCTGAATGCGCAAAATCAGGGTTGTTTGTTTCACTGTTGGGTGGAGAGCCTGAGTTGCTTTTGGCCTATTACATACTGATGGTTCTCAAATAATTTATTTTTTAAAGGTTTTATTTCTTTCACAGAGAGAGAGAGAGAGAGAGCGTGAGAGAGAGCACAAGCAAGGGGAGCAGCAGGCAGAGGGAGAGGGAGAAGCAGGGAGCCAAGCAAGGAGCCTGACACGGGGCTCCGTCCCAGTTCCCCAGTATCAGGACCTACACCTAAGGCAGCTGCCAGAGGCAACGGCTTAAATGACTGAGCCACCCAGGTGACCCATTCCCAAATAATTTAGAAAATACTAAAATTATAATTGTGTTATCAATTTCTATTTTTTATCCTAAGAATTGCAGTTACTATGCAGTTAGTTTGGACAGTTTAAAATTACAAAGTAAAAAATGTGATATAGATGATATATATATAAAAATTTCACCAGAACAAAAAGTAATACAACATCACTTCATTTTTACCCCTCCTTGATATGTATTGGAAATAATACATAAATGAAAAGGGAGGAGTTTGGGGAAAAATGGTTGATTAATTCTAACTGCCATACGTGCATATTACTTTTCTGTGTCTTAGACAAAACTTACAATTATACAGAGCTCTCTGGTGTCCTCATGGGCATTTTGAACGCTATCTATGTAGATTCTGGCATTAGATTTCATAAACTTGGATAAACATAGCAGGATGAAAGTTGCTTGTAAAACACAATAGATAAACATAAAATCTTTTAGCTTGCTCTCTCCTACATTTGGATAGATAGTTGTTAGAACAAGCGCCAGTTCCCTTGAAGCATGTTACAACTCAATCATTCTTCGCAGTTTCACTCCAGGAATTAATGACTCCACAGTTATATCCTTTCCAAGTGACCTAAAATTGACAAGTAAAGTCACAATCATTTCTGGCATTTGAAACAAAGTTAAAAAAAAAAAAAAAAAAAGATTGATTCAAGTTTTCATGGCTCTTTCCCTTTAAATTCCTTTTCAGAAACCTCTAGATAGCTTTATTCGCCTTTTACTATATTTTGTAGTTGATAAATTTAGAAGTTCAATATTTTTATGTATTTCAAGATAGTACACTCACCATTCTTTCCCCTAAAATGTATTCTAACTAATAGGGATTTTTTTCAAAATATTTCTCTCTATAAAACTATTTGACACACGAAAAAATGTTCATCATCACTAGCCCTCAGGGAGATTCAAATTAAAACCACAC
The DNA here is from genome assembly GCF_022355385.1 of Mustela nigripes. NCBI lineage: Eukaryota > Metazoa > Chordata > Mammalia > Carnivora > Mustelidae > Mustela > Mustela nigripes. The sequence goes on along the minus strand of NC_081559.1, from coordinate 6,359,914 downwards.
TGAGATATCACCTTACACCAGTTTTGGCCAAAATTAACAAAACAGGAAACAACGTGTGTTGGAGAGGATGTGGAGAAAGGGGAACCCTCTTACATTGTTGGTGGGAATGCAAGTTGGTGCAGCCTCTTTGGAGAACAGTGTGGAGATTCCTCAAGAAATTAAAAATAGAACTTCCCTATGACCCTGTAATTGCACTCCTGGGTATTTACCCCAAAGATACAGATGTAGTGATAAGAAGGGCCATCTGTACCCCAATGTTTATAGCAGCAATGGCCACGATTGCCAAAATATGGAAAGAGCCAAGATGCCCTTCAACGGACGAATGGATAAGGAAGATGTGGTCCATATACACTATGGAGTATTATGCCTCCATCGGAAAGGATGAATACCCAACTTCTGTAGCAACATGGACAGGACAGGAGGAGATTATCCTGAGTGAAATAAGTCAAGCAGAGAGAATCAATTATCATATGGTTTCACTTATTTGTGGAGCATAACAAATAGCATGGAGGACAAGGGGTGTTAT
>NC_081559.1:6352358-6358988 GCF_022355385.1 Mustela nigripes | reverse complement strand
ATCGGGTGGTGGGTATTATAGAGGGCATGGATTGCATGGAGCACTGGGTGTGGTGAAAAAAAAAAGATAAAAGAAAAAAAAACTATTTGGATAACATATTTGTGGTAACATTATAGAAATTTATTTTAGTTTTGAATATAGCTATTATAACAAAGATTTATAATATTTACCTTAGATGTGATTTTAAAAACCTTTAAGAATATATTTTTACTTTACCTATGGGAAAATTGATTATACTAATATATATATTGTATAATTCTCTAAATATTATTAAAATGTAGTAATTATTAAATATATGCTATTATTAAAATCAATCATTGATTCAGTTATTGAATTTATGTAATATAATAGTTCTAAGAATAATAAAGATTATTTATTTTAGGGACGCCTGGGTGGCTCAGTTGATTAAGTGGCTGCCTTAGGCTCGGGTCATGATCCAAGGGTCCTAGGCTCCATGCTCAGCAGGCAACCTGCTTCTTCCTCTGCCTGCCTCTCCTCCTGTTTGTGCTCTCTCTATCTCTCTCTCTAACAAATAATAAAGAGAATCTTCAAAAATATATTTATTTTAATAGTTTTCCAAAAAAAGATATCCAAGAGAAAATATCTGATATGAAACTAGTGATTTTGATGATGAACAATGGCAAAGTAGAGAAGTTGATTTTCAAATTTGTATTTTTGAAAGCCAAGATGATGATTCTTACCAGTGTTATTGATTGGAATAATAACCAAAGAGATAGAGAATGTTAATTAAATACCTACTATGTATCAGGAGTTCTTCTAGGTGGTGGGTATGAATATGTTTGAGAGCAAAGTAAATAAGGCCTCAGCACTCATGAATTTCACCCTCTAATTGAAAAGATGCACACACACACACACAAAGTTAATAAATTCACAAGCAAATTGTTTCTTAAATTCCATGTATCAATGAAATCATATGGTATTTGTCTTTCTCTGACTTCTTTCACTCAGCATAACACACTCTAGCTCCATCCACGTCATTGCAAATGGCAAGATACTCTTTTTGATGGCTGAGTAGTATTCTATTACACACACTACATCTTTTTTATCCATTTATCAGCCGATGGACATTTGGGCTTTAACATAATTGGGTTATTGTTGCTAATGCTGCTATAAACACTGGATACATGTATTTCTTACAAGAATTAGTATTTAATCCATATTTCTGTATCTTTTAGGTAAATACCTAGACATGCAATTGCTGGATTAGGGTAGTTTTTACTTTTAACTTTTTGAGGAATCTCCATAATGCTTTCCAGAGTGGCTGCACCAATTTGCATTCTTATCAATAGGAATGGGAGAAGATATTTGCAAATGACATATCTGATGAAAGGTTAGTATCCAAAATACATAAGAACTTATTAAACTCAAGACCCCCAAACCAAATAATCCAGTAAACAAATGGGCAAAAGACATGAATAGACATTTTTGTAAAGAAGACATATAGATGGTCGGGGTGCCTCGGTGGAACAGAGGGTTAAAGCCTCTGCCTTCGGCTCAGATCATAATCTCAGGGTCCTGGGATCGAGCCCCACTTCGGACTCTCTACTCTGAAGGGAGTCTGCCTCCTCCCTCTCTCTCTCTGCCTGCCTTTCTGCCTATTTGAGAAGACATATAGATGGCTAACAGACACATGAAAAGATGCTCAACATCACTCAGCATCAGGGAAATACAAATCAAAACTACAATGATATATCACCTTACACTGGTATGCTATTTTTAATTTTGGGAAATTCACCTTGATTTTTTATCCATAATATATTTTTTTTATTTTTTAAAGATTTTTATTAATTTATTTGACAGAGAGAGATCACAGGAGACAGAGAGGCAGGCAGAAAGAGAGAGGGAGGGAAGCAGGTTCCCTGCTGAGCAGAGAGCCCGATGTGGGACTCGATCCCAGGACCCTGAGATCATGACCTGAGCTGAAGGCAGTGGCCCCACCCACTGAGCCACCCAGGTGCCCCATAATATATTTTAAAAATTATTTACTTTTTAAAATTTCTCTCATACCCTTAGACTCCTTTCAAGTAGGTAATAGCACTTCTAATTCTATTTCCCAAATAATTTAACTTTTATTTTTATACTTTCTATTTACTTCTCTTTTCATTCATTCTCTACTACATATTTATATATGTATACATATATATGAAATAAACCTTACAATATAAAAAAATTGCTCAGAGTATGAAGAAGTGCAATTGTGAGAAAGTATGGGTGATAGTGGTGAGGTAGCTTTTGATAGTGTCAGTATATATATCACTAATGAATATGAGGCATAAACTGAGAAATTAATGACAAACTATGGACAGCCAGGAGCAGATCTTAAATTTAAAAATTTAGAATGATTTAGAATGAGAAGACTGATGTTAGAAATTGTAGAAGAACAGGAAGGGGGACATATAGGTGTGAAAAATATCGCTCAGGTTTTCAAGGAATGAAAAACCTTTTTTTTCCAAATTAGAATAAATTACAATAAACCCTAAAGAAGAGCCTGTTGTATTTTTAAGGGTTTGAATTAAGAATAATTCAAAAGAGAGAAAAGAGACAGTGGTCATGAAGTTGGAGGATAGATCCATTCATGGCAGTTCATGTTGCATGATCTCTTTAGTTGTTTGATAAGGTCATTAGACTGTTTTAATAGATTGTGTATGCACTGGATGATCTTTGTTGTACCCTATGATAATGAAAAATTATTCAAAGTTAGCGGATGAAGGCAAGGAAACTTATGTGGATTATTTATAATACCAGATCAAAAGTGAGTAATGGATTATTGTCATTTAGAGTGTGATTTACAGTAGAATGCCTAAGAGATATGTGCAGATTATTGCTAATACAGCTTAATATAGCTTAAGATACAAGTTTGATTCCCCAAATCAGAGTAGACTATTATGTAAAAAGAACTTAAGATGTATAAATATAAAGTGCTATACATATTTGTCCTCTTCAAAGCAACTATTAAAATACAAAAAGTTAAGATTTCAAACACAAATTTAAAAAAAATCTACTTTTAATTAACTACATATGTTATAAATATACCAATTTATAGAAATTTGAATTGTAATTTTAAATAAGCATATCAATATTTTGCATGTTTCTATACAACTTCTCAGGACTCTCTCTAAGGCAATACTTAATGAGTATACTCCCCAATACTAAATTGTCTAAGATATTAAAATAAATAGACCTTAACATATATTGTAATTCAGGCATTTTAGTCAGTCTAAATATGCATAATTACTAAAATACTGTACATGAATTTGGACAGAATTTAAAAGAACTTTATCTTAAAAAATAAAGTGCTTATTTCAGCTATATCCTTAAATAATTGCCACAGTAATATTCTGAGTAAATATAATCTGTTTCTACAGAATTAAATGCCTGGATAAAGTATAGATTTTTAAAGGATATAAGTATCTGGTTCTCAAACAATATTGGTGTCCTCTGAGTATGAGACTTAAGAGATTGATTGAAGGAAACCCATCTTGGGGCACCTGGGTGGCTCAGTGGGTTAGAAGGAAACCCATCTTTTAAAAAGTTTAAAAGTTAAAGGAAAGGCAGCAAGCATAATCAGTGAGAGAAGGACCTCAGGATACTAATTAATATTACAAAAACTTATGAATGTGTAAACTCACTGTTAATTGTAAATGCATCAAGGTCAGCTTCTCCAGCATTTTTTCTTTAAGGTATAAATTTTCTGTATGCTATTGAAGTACAGTTTTTTGCTTAAAGTAGTATGTTACAAGTGTAAGACATTTTATATAAGCCTCATATGATAATCACAAAAGAAAAACCTGTAGTAGATATGCAAAAGATTATGATAATGGAGTCAGAGCATTTTGCTGTAAAAACCCTTCAAATCATAATGGGAGAAAGCAAGAGAGGAAAGAAGGAACAAAGTATCTACAAAATGTCAGAAAATAACAGAATGGCAATAGTGTTATCTCTCAATAATTATTTTAAATGTAAATGGATTAAATTCTCCAATCAAAAGATAAAATAGATGAATGAATTTTTTAAAAAAGATCCAATGATATGCTGCTTACAAGAAATTCTCTTCACTTTTAAGGACATACACAAACTGAGTGTGAAGGGATAGAAAAAAGGTTTTGAAACAAATGATCATAAAAAGAAAGAAGGGGTTTCTATACCTATATGAGACAAAAGGATTTTAAGCAATATATAGTAACAAAAAAGAAAGAAGATCATTATCTAATAATAGAGAGAGAGAATCAATAAGGAAAGAGCAGATTTGAACCGTACAGATCAAATGTTTCAAACATATAAAGAACATTCCATCCAACGGTATCAGAAATTCCATTCTACTCAAGTGCACACAAAATATTTTCTAGTATAGATCATATGTTAAGCCATAAGTTAAGTCTCAATAAATTCAAGAAGATAAATATTGTATTAAGTATCTTTTCTGACCACAATGGAATAAAACTAGAAATCCATAACAGATAACTAGAAAATTAACAAAACATGAAAATTAAACACATATTAACAATCCAGTGGATCAAAGAAACCTAAAGGAAAATAGAAACTACCTTGAGACAAACAAAAGTGAAAATGCAGCTTTCCAAAACTTATGGGATATAGCAAAAACAGTTCTATAAAAAAAAATGTATAGCAGTAAAAAGAGAGATCTCAATCAAGAAAAAAAAAGAACCAAATTAAACTATAAACCAAAGAGAAGATCTTACAACTGATAATACAGAAATATGAAGTCTCATAAGACTGCAAGACTGCATAAGACTACACTAACAAATTGGATAACCTAGAAGAAATAGACATATTTGTGGACAGATACAACCTATCAAGATTTAATCACGAAGAAACAGAAAATTTGAGCAGGCCAATAATGTTAATGAGACTGAATCAATCACTAATCAAAAACATCCAAACAAAGAAATGCCAGGGACCAAATTGTTTCATTGTGAAAGCTGCCAGACATTCAGAAGAATTATCACCAGTCCTTTTCGAACTCTTCTAAAAAATAAAAGAGGAAGGAACACTCCCAAAATCATTTTATCAGGACAGCAAAACCCTGATGCCAAAACTAGATAAGAACACAGGATAAGAAACCACAGGCCAGTATCCCTATTGCCTATAGATACGAAAATTATCAACAAAAAACGGACCAACTAAATTCAACAGAGCATTCAGAAGAGCAAGTGAATAGTTAACAATAGTGTATCATATAATCAAAAGTTGTTAAGAGAGTAGATTATAAAATTTTTCACCACATACAAAAAGTTGCAACTATGGGAGGCGAAGGATGTGTTTACTAAGCTTACTGTGGTAATCGTTTTGTAATATATACATACATATATAAAATCATACATTGTATACCTTAAACTTATAGATTGTAACATTTCAAATATATTTCAATAAAGCTATAAAAATAATATACTGTATTTCCTTACATATTTTATTGTAAAGGCTTAATATAAAATGTACTTATAAGTAATAGGATAGGAAGAACCAAAATAACAAAAAATACTGGTAGAGGAAATGCTTAAGCAAGTCAGAAGTATGATTGTCTGTACACGTATAGTAATGCAAAGTTTTGCTAGAAATCAACAAAATTCATAATAAAGCAGGTGGATATTTTTTACTTATTCAATCCACAAATATTCAACCATGCCAATATTGGAAGTTGGCAGTGCATTGGGAAACAGCCACTTTGGGGTACTGCTCCTAGAAGTGTGCATCTGTTCAAACTTTCTGGAGGACAATTTGGCAACACTCAAAGCTCGCTTGTCTGACATGATCTGGATCAGTAATCAGTAGGTTAATTTGACATCCCTACCTTTAACAAATAATATAATTATTCACTAACTCCTAGGTGTAGGACCAAGGCCTTTTCTTTGCATACAAATTCTTTGTGCATGAAACTCTAAAGTCTACCCCTGTTGTCTTTTCTCTTAGAAAAATGATGCTTATATATACTACAAAATCTCATGCCAAACATTTGAAAGTGTCCTAACGCTACTTTCACTGAAAACTTGGGACACTTCAAATTCTTATCAATCTTCTACAGATTCTTATCTACCAGTAGTTACATAGAAGTTTTCTATTGATTTAATTTACTTAATTTCCACATATTCAACAACATTATCATAGATACATCTTTCAAACTTATTTATCATTTTTGTTAATTTTAATTATAATCTGAAATTATATAGGTATAAAAATATATATAACTGGAATAATGAATGAGATGTAAATGTAATTAACTCAGTTCCTTTAAATAAAAATACACCTGCATACTAGAGAGAGGGTGGCCAGTTCACCACAAACATTCAGTTTATGTGTACTTACTTCCAGGTAATTGAAAGAATTAAGCTGTCCAGATAAGTAAAAGTTAATTAGAAGACTTTCTACTGTATGTATCACAATCCTTAAAATGTTTTTTTTTAAAGATTTTATTTATTTATTTGACACAGAGATAGAGAGATCACAAGTAGGCAGAGAGGCAGGCAGAGGGAGAAGGGGAAGCAGGCTCCCTGCTGAGCAGAGAGCCCAATGCAGGGCTCGATCCCAGGACCCTGAGACCATGACCTGAGCCAAAGGCAGAGGCTTAACCCACTGAGCCACCCAGGTGCCCCC